>NC_056741.1:1478506396-1478696396 GCF_019279795.1 Protopterus annectens
TTTACACTGTGCTTACTCATATTAGTTTCTGACTAGGATTGTCTCGAAAAGAGTAGTTGAAAAATTTAATTGGTAAAAGTTTGGTTTAGGGGCCAGAGGGTTTCAGAGTGTTGTAATGTAAAATTATGACTAGGGGAATATGTTGGTGGGTGTACATAGCACATACAGGTGTGTAGGAACCCCTTTTATACAACGTCTATATGTGTGTGGGTGTTCTTTCCTATATGTGAACACCTATCCCTTAGTGGACTAATACTATGATAATTGCAGGCTGATTCATTAAGGCACTGTTAAATGCTTCCTGTAGAGCATGCAGGTACTGTTAGTCCTTGAATCCTTTTGGCAATGCATCAGAATGTAATAAAGTTTTGCAAAATGAAAGCTGTCTGTGTATTTCTGTCATGGATATTTGCAGTCATTGCAGTTGTGTTGGTGACTGTGTCCATAGAACATATTTGTAATAGTGTATTGGCATATACTCTTCATATGTTATGTTCATATTGTTTGGGGGGGGGTGGAATGTGTGATTGCTATGGTTCATGTTATACACAGATATGAACACTTCGGATGCTGTCTACAGACATGTATGTATGTGTGTGTGTGTACATATATATATATATATATATATATATATATATATATATATATATAGGTTCATAGGTAGGTACTAGGCTATCTGCCCAAAGGCATTTATAAGCCTAGCCAGAATGTGTTGGCTTTTGCCACCCCCTTAGATTAATTCCCTGTGCCTCTGTCCAGCAGAGCCACTGAAGTGATCCCCAGGGTAAACATTCTGTTTCTCATCCAGTCGTCAAGGTTTCTGTTGAAGAGTGTTAGTGAGGAGCTCTGCCTAATGTAGATTTGAATCTTGTTCCAAAGCATGGGAAGTCTCTTTGACAGGAATCTATCCCTCTAGCATGTCCTATTTATTGTTGTGGTGAGGTTTAGATCCCTAGAGCATGTAGCTCGAGGGGATAAGCTTTTCTTTAGGTGCAGCATGTCGATCAGTTCTGGGTTGGGCATGGCCTTGTATGTCTGGCAGAGATCAGCTCTGAGTAGGCGGTATGCAACCGAGTACAGCTGGAGTTTCTTCATTCGAGCTGCATAGGGAATCTGTTTGAGGCCAGTGATCCTCTTGGTGAGGTACTTCTGTGGTCTTTCCAGCTGTTGCAGGTGTCTTGTAATCCCAAATGGGGCGTTGTACTCTATGATGGGTCTGATGAGCAATGAGTAGAGGGACACAATGGCCTCTTTTGAGCTGGATGCGTACCCTTTTGTGATAAGGTGTGCCACGTAGAAGGGTTTTCAAACCACTTTGGCAATGTGATTATCAAAGGAGAGTTTACTATGTACTTGGGTCCCCAGATGCCCTATTACGTCTTCCGTATTTAGGGCACTACCACCTATGTGGTAGTTTGTGGGTACTTTATTTTTTCCAAATGGGATGACTATGCACTTTTTGGTATTTAGCTTGAAGCCATGATTTTGACACCAGGTATCTGTCTCAGTGAGATCCTTTTGGAGAATGTCTGTGTCAGCCGGAGAGTCAGTTATAGCCCCTAGTTTGCAGTCGTCTGTGAACTTGGTCAGCCATAGTCCTCCTGTGCTTGCCTGTACCTCAGAGAAGTATATGCCGAACAGGAGGGGTCCTAGGACTGAGCCCTGAGGAACACCACTTGTAACCGGTTTGGAGTCCGACCTAGCTCCCGCAGCTCTTACCATGTGGGTTCTGTCCATGAGCCAGTTGGCTATCTATCTTGTGATATAGGGGTTTATGTTCAGGCTGGTGAGTTTGTCTATAATACCAGAATGGGGAATTGTGTCAAAGGCCTTTGCGAGGTCTAGATAGGCTATGTGTACCACCTTTCCCTCATCTATAGCCTTGGTAACTGTCTCAAAGAAGTCCACCAGGTTTAGGTGGCATGATCTGCCCTTAACAAAGCCGAACTGTGTAGGGTCCAGTGTTTGGAGGTTCCCAATGTCTCTGTTAATGAGTTCCATGATGATGCACTCCATAGCCTTGCAGACCAAGCTAATCAGGCTTATAGGGACATAGTTCCCAAAGTCTGTTGTGGCTCCACCTGTGTAAAGTGAAATAACCATTGCTGTGCACCACTCTATGGGTACGTACCCTGTGGAGAGGTTGAGTTTGAACAGTGTGTTTAGGTGAGGGGTTAGTTCGTCTTTGAGCTCGTGTAGATTGCAGCATGGGAGTCCGTCCGGTCCCATTGATGCTGTGTTTTTGACTTTGGAGAAGGCTGTTTTAACCTGAGTGTCTGTGATTTCAGGTGCTCTACATTCTTCTGGTATAGTTATGGGCCCTTTTGGGGTTGAGAGGGGGGTGAAGTTTGTGCTGAACCTGTCTGCCAGAATGTTGGCAGTATCGGTCAGTTTAGTGTATTTTGTACCATTCTGCACTAACTCCGAGCAGATCTGAACATTGCCACTTAGATTCTTGACATAGCTAAAGAATGCCTTGTGGTTATCTTTGGAGCCCTTGGCAACTTTTGTTTCAAAACTCGCCTTGGATGATTTTATGAGGGATCGTAGTTTCTTGCTGATACTGATCAGGGATGTCTTCCCTTCTTGGGATTTTACTCTTTTCTGTACTAGTTTCCTCCTTCTGTTGTATAGCTTGTTTATGGCAGGAGTCCATTAGACTGGTTTCCTTTTCTTGGAGGAGTGAGTCTTGGTTTTGCTTGGGATAGCATGATCCATGCATTCTTGTAGGTGCCCGTAGAGTGTATTAGTAAAGGATTTTGCAGCTTGGACAATGTTATCCTTTAGCATGGGGCTTTGAAACTTTCCACCTCAGTCTTAAGTAACGTGAAGTTTGCTTTTGAAAAGTTTTTCACTGTGGTTTCCTTGTCCGGGGGTGGGGGTGGAATGTGGATATCCAAAGTGATTTGTTTATGGTCAGATCTAATTAGTGAGGGGTTGACCTCCAGTGTCGAGCACCAGTCGCCCATGTTGGTGATGACCAGGTTCAATATGTTGTCACCTCTGGTGGGAGTGTTGACCAGTTGATCCAGGGCGTTTGAGTTTATAAATTCTAGGAAATGTTGGGCAAGGGAGTTAGTACTTGAGTAGTTTTCCCAATTAATGTTTTGGTAATTGAAATCACCCAATATTAGGGTGTTTGGTAGGACCTTTATATTTTTTCAGTGTTTACAGAAATGTGGAATGGGGGTCCTTGAACATGGTGGGTGGTCTGTAGCAAGCTACAATTTGAATTGCAGTTTTGCCTGTTGTTAGTTGCACGTGAATGATCTCTGAAGCATCGTGCTGTGCCACTAACCTGGAGGTGTGGGTATCCTTGATGAATATGGATACGCCCCCGCCTTTTGTATTTCGGTTCGGGTTCTGTGGCCAAAATGTATGGTATGAGTTGTAGCCTGGTAGTGCTGGGGTGCTCTCTGGAGCCTGTAACCAGGTTTCTGTTACTGCACATATATTGATTTTCTCCATACTGAGGAGTGCTTCGAGTGTGTGCATTTTGTGATTTAGACTTCTGGCATTGAGTAGCATCACCCTCAGTTTTTTGTTACTTGTGCTATTTATGGTGGTGGGTTTGTCTTTTGAGCCTTTCCTAAAAAAGGCACTATGGGGGTGGCAAGAGCCTTGGCCAGTATTTGAAAGCCTAAAGGTGACAGGTGCAAGCCATCTCTAGCGAAGCAGCATGGCTTGTCGAGCATGTCATCCCATGTGGACAGACACTGGATCCCCTTTAAATGACACCAGAAACTTATCCAGTTGTTGAAATTGATAATTCTTTCTTTATACTGTGGTATTATTCTTTGTGAGGGTAGGATGCTACTCAGGGTCAGGGTCATACCGGCCTGGGCTACAAGATCAGAGAGCTCTTCCATGTCTCTTTTTATATATATATTATTGTATGCTTTTATCTGTACCTCCATAGATGTGTAGATGTTTTTAACCTATCTATATATCTACACACACACACACATATATATATATATATATATACATATATATATATATATATATATATGTTAAATAAATTCGTTAGAGTCAGACTGTAAAAATCATTGAGTTATTCAAACACAATGTCAATCAATAACAAACAATAATGCAGGAGAACTTGAGTATCTTAAAACTCTAATGTACATTAGGAGGCAAAAAACCATACACAAAGTTTGTATAGAATTTTGACTAACTTTATTCACAGAGTACACCTGTTTTATACAGGTCATTATCAGTTTTGCCCACCTCACTGGTGTGGTCAGTGACAGGGTCTTTACATCACAGTAATTCATAAAAAGTGCTGAATTTGTGTTTTCAAAAGTCTTTTCCCATGAGAATATTACAGCCTTGCAAACACCTGGTCAGTCACGATGACCTCCTGAGGATGTAGCCAATTCAAGGTTCTCTGATTAGTTCAAATACAATAGATGTATGTCTTCCTTAATGCCTTTCTTTGTCTTCCTATCAGCAGCGCACTATCAGAGATAGTGCACACAAGGCTACTCTCCTGGTGGAGGCAGGAAAGAGGACACACATGCTTAACAGATTTATTATTTTCTAACTTTGCAAAATAATCTTTACTTGAAAGACATGAGCCAGGCTGTGTTTGCAAGCTGCCAAGGTCAAATTTCTGATTACACTGCAGCTTGTGCTTCAAGCAATAATATGCAGGTTTATTTCTACTATTATTCTAGTAAGACAGAATTAAATGCATTACATAAACTTTGTTCTCTATTATGGATTTAAGTACATTTATTCCTAACTAAAGCACACATTTCTCTATATATTTGATCACACAACTTATATATGTTTGAATGTTTAAATACACATCTTCCTAAGCAGCACACATTGTAAATATATTTTTCTAGGCAGCATGTATGTAAATATATTTTCTAAGCAGCATGTATAGATTTTTCTAACATTCTCCGTCCTGTTAATGCATTTAATGCTTATTTGAAACATAAACAGTATTAGTTCATTTCTTAGCCTTTTCCTTTCAAGGATTTTCAGCTAAGTAAGTCATTTGTTTTATATTTCAGATAGGCTTTCATTTGGTATCAACAAATTCAGTTCCATATCTTGGTACATGGTTTCAGTCACTGATACATCAACTAAATCTTTAACTAATTTTTTCACACAGGGTATCCCGCAGCAGACACATGCTCCAATTATGAGCAGTACCACACAAATTGCAATCAGAATGTTCATAAGGACCGACCCCCACCCCCCAAACAGATTCTGGAAAAAGTTGCCAGTGGGTTTGGGCCTGGTTCTGCCATTGCTGACACCTGCTGTATTACCTCCAGGTGATCATTAATTTCATGCTGGTTGTCTGGAATGTACGCACAGCATTCTTCTTTGATAAGCCAAGACGCACCACCTCTCGCCGCTAGGGTGAAGTCGAGAGCCATTCGGTTCTGTAATACAACTGTTCTCATTGTATTCATTTCATCAGTCACAAGTTCAAGAGCGAAAAGTCGCATTGCTCATTACTTGAGGAGTTTTGACAATTTCCTCAGTTCCCAAATTGATTTGACTGCTCCGTAGGCTGGGAATATCCCAGCCCAGGATATAACACTGTCACTCAAGTCCATATGGGTCAATTTTTCTTTGTCCTTCACAGATGAATGATCCTTCCAGCTTGCTTCAATCTTACCCACTGGATTAGTAGGTTTTCTGACTGTATTTTCGGCTTGCTGAGCTACGTCTCTCACATTACGTATTTTACCCAGGGGCAATTCTGCAGTATGTCTTATGGCTGGAACCAGATAACCCAAAAAACAACTGCCGGACCAATTCTCAGGTAACCATTTATAGGCTTTTTTCCCACAAACAAAATAACAGTTTTCTACTTTTGTACTGATGCGGGTTAACCCTGAATGAAACATTTTCTTATCTATAACAGATAATTGTCTATATATTTCAGGAGTTTTTTGCACATCTCTCAATGTTGTTTTCATCAAGCTTAAGTATGAACCATAATTCGTGCTACAACTAGTACCTTGGTCTATAGGTTTTATATAACATTTGTAAGACACAGTTATGTTACAGTTACTCCAACCAACCTGGAGTGTATCATTTTTAACAAAACAAACAATTCCTTTCTGAGTAACAGGCAAAAATAATGCCACTTTGTCTTGTGATCTCACAGTGCCTGTGTCAAATAACAGGTTTTCCCAAGTTTCATTTATTCCCAAGGGGACAGCAGACATCAAAAGTCCTCCATATGCTGTGGGTATTGCAGTACAAACCCAGCAATTTGAAACGAACATAGTCTCTACATAAACTCGTTACATAGCCAGGTATGTGTTAAAGTTTGGGTGCCAGTCTATAGCCAGTCCTTCATCACGCTTTTATTAATTTCACTTCTGTAGTTATATGCAAGAAAAACCATAACAACAAAAGGTCACTACAAACATAGTTATTAAGTGTATGATCAGTAGGCCAGTGAACCAATGTCTCTGGGGTTGTTTCACATTTTATTCATTCTGCCTCTGGCCATCCTGTTCCTGTGGTATGTCCAAACTGAATTTCTTAACAGGTTTGCAGTGGGTTAAATGAACCCAAGATGATCTCTCAGCAATTTTCACTGCAGTGGGTGTTGCCAATAGTACCTGGTACGGACCTTCCCACCTTGGACTCGCCCAGTTCTTTCTCTTTATGATTTTCAGCCAAATCCAGGACCCCGGGTCAGCACGGCCTCGGTTTTGCTTCTTGTTTATCTGAAAAGAGTTCAACTGCAAAACAGTCTTATTTGTTAATAACTTCTTCATGTAACTAGCTAATGAGCCATCGGCCTCCAGCTCTGCAGGCATGAGGGCCTTCCATTGTGGCACACAATATGCCCTTCCAAACACTATCTCAAAGGGGTCAAGCCCTTTACATTTGGAACAGTTCTCATGCTCAGCAGTGCTAAAGGCAGACAGCAAATCCAAGTCTTTTGAGTCTCACTCATTAATTTTCTCAACTTGTTTTTCAAGATTCCATTGTACCTCTCCACCAGTCCTGCTGACTGAGGGTGATAAGCACAATGGTTTTCAAAGAAATCCCAAAAAATCTCCCAAGCTGTTGTATTGTCTGGTTTACGAAATGTGTCCCATTGTCACTATAAATTCTTTCCGGTATGCCAAATCTAGGAATGATTTCTTTCACTAGGCCTTTGCTACTGTTGCTGCATCCGGATTTCTAGTTGGAAAAGCTTCTACCCATTTTGAAAACATATCTATGATTACTAAACAGTATTTTTCCCTTCACATTTATTCAGTTCTATGAAATCCATACAAATAGTATGGAACGGATAGGGTGGTGTTGGAAAGCTCCTCGCTTTGGTTTAAATGCTCCTGTGCATGATGTTTGCTACAAATATGACATGTTGCACAAAATTTTTGTGTATAATTGTGAATCCATATGTTTGGAATGTTTTGTTAACTAACTGTACCATCCCTGTTGAGACATGGCTCTGCCCATGACTCAACAAAGCTGCATATCTAAACAAATTAGATGGCAATATGGGCTTCTTCTCTTTGGAGATGTACAGTCCCTCTTCAAGGATTGCTCCTCGTTTTATCCACTTTTGCTTTTCTGCTTTTGTAGCTAATGTCTGCATTGTTTTAACATTTCTAAATCTAGAGTCTCAGAAGGTTGCAGTTCTTCATTTAAAAGCACAGTTTCTGGGTCTGAGGCAGCTTGCTTCGCAGCTGCATCAGCCCGAGCATTCCCTTTTGAAATCCTATCTTGTTGTTTTGTATGGGCTGCACATTTACAGATAGCTATTCTAGTGGGTAACTGAATAGAATCTAACAGGTTCAGAATCAATTGTGCATGATTAATCGGCTTGCCAGTAGATGTTATCATTCCCCTGTTTTTCCATTGTTGTGCAAAGACATGCACTGTAGAGAAAGCATACTGACTGTCAGTATATATGTTAACACATTTGCCTTTCGCTAGAGTGCAAGCACGTGTCAAAGCTATCAATTCTGCTGCTTGAGCTGACAGGTTATGTTGCAGGGGTTGTGCTTCTATGATTTCGTCATCAGTCACTACTGCATAGCCCACTAGGTTTTTCCCTGTAGGACCTCCTACAGGACCCATCCACAAAAAATGTCACCTCTGCGTCAGCTAAAGGTACATCAGTAAGATCTTGTCTGGGTGTGGTTATTTGTTCCATTTCCTGCAGGCAGCTGTGTGGTATGCCATCCACAGGAATTGGAAGTAATGTCGATGGATTTAATGTTGTACAACGTTCAATTGTCATATGGGGTTGACTCAATAGTATGGTCATGCAAGAAAGATGTCTGGCAGGGGATAAAAATGCTATTTTTTCTTGCAGTAAAATTATCGCAACTGCATGAGGTACTCTCAACGTGAGAGGATGAAGCAACACCACTGAGGCTGAAGCTTGCACTGCCATAGCTGCTGCGACTACTGCTTGTACGCAGGGTGGTAATGATCGTGCCACCGGATCTAACTGTGATGAATAGTAAGCTATGGGGCGTTGGTTGCCGCCATGTTGTTGCGTCAGTACTGACGGCATATATCCCCGCCTACAATCTACAGTTTGAAAAATCTCTTATGGTAATTGGAAGCCCTAAAACTAATGACGGCTATCAATTGTTTTAGTCTACAAAAGGCTGCTTCTGCTTCCGGAGTCCAGTGCAGTGTTTTGTGCCGCCATTGGTGTTTTAAATATTAAATCAGCCAATGGAGCCGTTTCTAAAGCATAATTCGGTATCCAACTCGAAAAATTAGTTGTTCCCAAGAAGGACATCATTTCCTTTTGGTAGTTGGTTTAGGTGCTTGTAAGATAGCTGTTTTCCCGATCTTCATCTAATGTTCTACCTTCTTTGGATATCACATATCCCAGGTATTTAACCTGTTCTTTCCAAAGTTGCAATTTATGTTTGTTCACTTTATGCCCCTGCTCAGCTAAGAATTTCAACAATGCTATTGTATCTTCCCTACACTGCTGCCGGGTAGGGGCTGCAAGCAGGATGTCATCTACATAAAGTAGTACTTGGCTGCCCCTGGTGGAAAACCCTGCCAGGTTGCTAGCCATCTCTTGTGCGAATATTGTTGGACTTTCACTATATCCCTGTGGTAGTCGGGTACGATACCTTTTGCCCTGAAATGTAAATGCAAACCAATGCTGGCTGTCAGGGTGGATAGGTATTGAGAAAATGCATTGCTAATATCTACCACGGTGAAATATTTTGTTGCGGTTTCAAATCATTTAACAAGGTATGTGGGTCTGGCACCGTAGGTGCTCTTGGTATTACCGCATCATTTACGGCTTGTAAATCTTGTACCATCCGCCATTCCCGTTTGCTTTTTACAGGAAATAGAGGAGTATTACATGGTGAATCTAAAGATTCCACCAGTATCCCTTCCTTAAGTAATGCCATTATGATAGGTTTGATTCCCTGTTCCGCATCCTTGCTCAAAGGATATTGTCTTTTTCTTGGTCTAAAGGCTGATTTTGGTGTAATAACTACTGGCCCTGCTGTTCAATAAGTCCTACATCTGATTTTCCTGTTGACCAAAGAACATTTGGTATTTCACTCAAAGCTTTTTCTTCTTCTTCTATCAAGAACGCCAATCAGCTGTCTTCACTCTGTTGTAAGTGTACAGCTGGGCGTGCTAACCAATTCAGTTTCTGTTTCTGTACTCCTAAGTCCGATAATTCTGAGTCAGTTAGTCTCTCCCATCCTGTCACTTTGTCACCCAAGTCTACCCACCTAACATTCTTGTTTTGGTTAGGCTAACGTGTGGTAGTTTATTGGATTTATACAATTCCAAAACTCCTGAGGTAACGAACAACTCACTACACTGTTGCCCTCAGTGTCCCAGTATAGGGTCCGTAGTATCAGTCTATTTGCAGGATTCCTGAACAACTTTTGTTCGTATTCTTTATCAGGTCCTGATGTGCTACAATAATATAGGGTGCAATGTAATAAATGTTGCTGGTCAACATCGAGGGAGGCACCTTGCTGGTGACTACATTCATCAGTTCCTTGGTCACTGCCCCTGGACGGTTGTAACCAGATCCTGGCTGTACCAATAATAAGCTTCACCCTCCGACCATTACTACAAAAGTATCAGTTTGTCTCTGTGCCTCCATACCGTTCATGGTAGGGACTACTGCTATGCCAAAAGTTGCATAAGATCTCTTCCTAATAAGTTCATGGGGCATTTGGCAGAAAGTACTATTTTACTTCTTTGGGTCATGCCCAGACGGGTCAGTTATTGCTATATCATGGGAAAGTGGTTCCCTGTACAGCTGTCCGTTTGCTGCCTTCACTAATATGTAATCAGGTGACTCAGAATGTTCCGGTAACTTTGAAGGATGTATCAAAGTTCGTGATGCTCCTGAATCACACAGAAATTTGACTTCTCTCCCTTCCACCAGAAGTGTAACTTCCGGTTTCGTGTCTGCTAAATAGAGCTCTAAGCTCAGTAATGCCAGATCTAAAACTTCACTTTCCCCAACTTCTACATCCAGTTGCATGTCATCTGCTTCTTCTAAGGTATTTACATCATCCCCCTGCTCATTAGTCTCTCCTGGTGACTGCTGAGCAGCATAACTGTCATATAGTCAATCCTCATCTTCCTTATCCTTTGTTCCCGGAGGTGCCTTGGTGTTGCAATCCCTTGCCACATCACCCTTTTTACCGCAATTGAAGCACTCACCTTTTTTCTTTCTGCTCTCATAAATTTCTGAGTTTCTGTCAGAGCGTTTGTTACCCTGAGTATTTTGCTTACCCTTTTTGGCTGCTTGTACTACAAAAACTTCCGCACCGTCTTCAGCTGTGAAGACCTGCGTTTTCTTTTTCTTTTTACTGTTAAAATGTTTTTCGGCATGTCTAGCATATTCTAACAAGGCTTGAAGCCTACTTGTTCGGTGATCTATCATGTGCTTCGTGACGAAGCTATTGATAGGGGCAATACAACCTTTCAAAAATGCATTCTTCAATTGTTGTTCATATGAACTATCATTCTTTTGATTTTCAGGAACAGGCATGCCACTATGGTTATTAAAACATTCTAATAATCTACCATAGTATGCATCCACAGTTTCATTATCTTGTTGCACACACTGGTTAATGCAAGTCCAGTCTGCCCTAGGTTTCCATTTTTCAGTAATGCGGTCTGTAAGACCCTTCAATCTAGCATCTAGTTCTGCGTCACTATGTGGGAGTGGCCTGTGTTGTGCGTCACGGGCATTCCAGGCGCCACAAATCATGTGCCAGTCTGGACCTAAAATTTGTCTAACTACTCTTTCTACCTCTTCCCCATTTAAGTGGTAACTCAATCTCATACCCTGTAAATCCTGTAGAAATTTCTCAAAATTAATTTTTGGATGGGGAATTCCTTCTGTAGCTTTTCGGATGTCTTCCGGTGTCCATGGTCTATACACTAAGAGAGTTGAGGCCTGGCCCTCCTGTCCTGCCTGTGGGTTTGGTACTTCTATTAATGGACAGATTTCCTCACTCTCATCTAATAAACTTCCGCTTGGCTGAACATCTATAAGCGTTTGACGTGTTCGGGATCTAGTCCCGATAGGTTCTCTTACAAATGGTTGTCTTAATATCCCTGTTGTCTCTGGGTAACGTGGGGGGTTCAGCCCGCCTCCCGCTTCATATTCTGAGTAAGGCATCGTGGACGGCGTGGTAGGGAGGGACCGATGCTACTATTATGTTATTATCCTCTTTGTCTAAAAATAATGCCTTTGCATTTTTATTTTTCTGTTCCCTTCGGTTCACTTCCTCAATCCACCTATGTGCTTGAGGAACACCCAACTGTCGTTGTTTTGTTCCCTGACCTTCTCGTCAGATTTTAACTGTCTCAAAAGTTTTACTAATGACATTTTATCCAATTTACCATCAAAGTCATACTTGTTAACCCATTTTGCAAAATATCTCACATTATCTGCTCTCTGTAATTGCATATATTTTGCATCTTCTGTTAGGGGCGGGTCACGTGACCCTTTAGTGCATTCATTTCCCATGTCTCTGAAAGAAAAAAAAAAGAGAGAGAGAGAGAGAGAAAAACAACAGAACTGTTACGTAACCCTTTCTCTTGTACCACGTGGTATCTTATTCCCCGTATTCACAGTAGTGTCTAGAATGACTGCTTACTTTGCTTTGTTTTATTTCCTGATCTATGACTCAAGATACAATACTTCGACTACCTCTCTCCCTGCTATCACAAACCTTAGCAATAGCACAGTGTAACCTGGTCCCCGATCTAAAACAAAAACAAAGAGAGGAATTCTGCTTACCCGAGCCTCCTGCTTATGTTTGATAGGCTTTTAGGACCCAGTTTTCCGCTTTTTGCCACAGATCAGACAAGTGGACAGCCTCTTTGACACGACAATTCAGTCGGAGGTCTTTCCTTCTTCTGCGCAGACTTCAGTACCACCTATATATTCTGACCTGTAGCTTACCAAGGGAATTCCGGCACGATTAGGACCAAGATGTTAAATAAATTCGTTAGAGTCAGACTGTAAAAATCATTGAGTTATTCAAACACAATGTCAATCAATAACAAACAATAATGCAGGAGAACTTGAGTATCTTAAAACTCTAATGTACATTAGGAGGCAAAAAACCATACACAAAGTTTGTATAGAATTTTGACTAACTTTATTCACAGAGTACACCTGTTTTATACAGGTCATTATCAGTTTTGCCCACCTCACTGGTGTGGTCAGTGACAGGGTCTTTACATCACAGTAATTCATAAAAAGTGCTGAATTTGTGTTTTTCAAAAAGTCTTTTTCCCATGAGAATATTACAGCCTTGCAAACACCTGGTCAGTCACGATGACCTCCTGAGGATGTAGCCAATTCAAGGTTCTCTGATTAGTTCAAATACAATAGATGTATGTCTTCCTTAATGCCTTTCTTTGTCTTCAGGTGCCAGCTGCACTATCAGAGATAGTGCACACAAGGCTACTCTCCTGGTGGAGGCAGGAAAGAGACACACATGAACAGATTTATTATTTTCTAACTTTGCAAAATAATCTTTACTTGAAAGACATGAGCCAGGCTGTGTTTGCAAGCTGCCAAGGTCAAATTTCTGATTACACTGCAGCTTGTGCTTCAAGCAATAATATGCAGGTTTATTTCTACTATTATTCTAGTAAGACAGAATTAAATGCATTACATAAACTTTGTTCTCTATTATGGATTTAAGTACATTTATTCCTAACTAAAGCACACATTTCTCTATATATTTGATCACACAACTTATATATGTTTGAATGTTTAAATACACATCTTCCTAAGCAGCACACATTGTAAATATATTTTTCTAGGCAGCATGTATGTAAATATATTTTCTAAGCAGCATGTATAGATTTTTCTAACAATATATATATATATGAGCATATTCCTTTAATTGGGTACATGGCGGGTTGTCCTATTTCAACACATTCCTCCCTTTTGTGTTTTAACCTGTCTTCATACACAACTGGGATAGGTACATCCGAGGTAGCTTAGTGTTAGGTTACTCTGAGAATGGAATACATGGTTACAGGTTCTAATCCTGGAAGGTGTTATTTTACCTCTCAGAGTAGGCACTGGTAGGGAAAGTGTGAATAACGCACATTTATGCGGTTGTAAGCAGGTTTGTCTGTGGTCTGCATGACGTTAAGCAAAGGTTAAACCTGTGAAGCGCTTCTCCATTTACCATGTTTCAGCACCGCTTACCATTACGCAAACCCATGGAAACCCGCTTATAACTGCTTAAGAGTGATTTAATCCACCCACATCCAACAGCCCTTATTCTGGCCCTCAAAATAACTTAACAGCCCTTGCAGGTCTTGAACCTGGGAGCATGAGCACCACAGTCACTGACTTTACCACTAAGGCATCTGAGATATGTACAAATGTTATGGTGTTTTGAATATACATTTTACTACAGGTATTCCTCACTACTGAAAACAAATGTGATAGTCAGTTGGTGTACATATGTCTGATACATGTTAATGTTTATATGTTTGTGAAATTAGGTGTTGCAATGTGACATGACAGGGTGTATTATGAATGAGAAAGGTTCTTGTTTTGTGTCCTTTTTATATTGTCCCCATACTCCATGCATACCCCTCCAGTTCACTTATTGGACATCTGACCCTGGCCCTCCTTGATGCATGATTGCATTACCCATCATTCACCCCCCACCCCAATCTTCACATACACAACAACCACCCCTTCTGTGGTGAATTAGGTTAATATTAATTGTTATAATACCAGAGCTGCATGTGTTTTGTGTACACTCCAATTCCTTTGGAGTGCTTCAGTGTCACGGAGTGTGTTCATGGATGTTTATATATATGGCTATTGCTGTAACTGTATATTATATATATATATATATATATATATATATATATAAATATATATATATATATATATATATATATATATATATATAAATATAAATATATATATATATATATATATATGTGCAGACATCACTAACATTCATATATATATATATATATATATATATATATATATATATATATATACATATATATATATACACATATATATTTTTTTTCATATTAATTTGTAACAGTAATACATATGTAGACTGGAATGCGTTGGTTCACAAACTACAGTACATTACAATGTACTGTACATATGTACACAAATTGACTGTCCTGTTTGTGATCATTACAGTGAAATGCATATGGTATAAGGTGTAGTCTCAAGACCGTGAAACATGTATACACCTCAGATGGCTTAGTGGTAAGTCCCATGACTATAGTGTGCATTGTCCAGGGTTCAACACCTGCGATGCTTTACAGATGTTTTATACTCCAGAATAAGGCTCATTTAAGCAGTTGTAAGCATGTTTAAAAGTGTTTGTGCGACATTATAGCAGCGGTTAAACACAGTTAACCAAACTTTGTAACGTATAACCTGTGCACGCAAACACGGCCACATCTGCTAACTACTCAGGATATGTACATGTCAGTGAAGTAACTTCTCACTATGTGCTGACATAACATTATGTTCTCTGTTAACTGTACTCTCCAGCACACATGGGTTTATATGGGTGTTTTGAATGTTTATTATACAGCCGATTACTACCTATATATGCAAGTTGTGGTTAATGTATACTTTTGAACATGATAAACATCCCTGCCTTTATCAGGACTGGAACCTCGAATGCACAGATACCATGCAGATGCTATAACCATTACACTGTTGACATTAATGTTGCTTCTGACTATTTCCTATTTAGATGATTTCTATGTGTAAGCTAGGCTAAGCAAAGGGCGGAGGACCCCAAACTCACTGAGCTTCACATACTCTTGAAATAACAACATATAACAAATGTACTGTGAGACAATACATTACATTCCTAACTACATTAGGCATAGCCCCTCACTGACACACTTCAAAGGAAACCTTGTTGTGTGAATGGGCAACAGAATATACACCCCCTGGGATCATGTGTCCCAGAACCATACAGCCAGGGGGTGGGGGAGCCTGTCCAGTTTGATAGTTGCGAAACTTGTTGGGGGAATTGAACAGTGTTGAATTGTCACATTAACATGCCCTCTTTAGATCACTAAGTGCCCCTATCACTCTCTACAACCCCAGTCTTCAACAGCTTCCAGCAACTCTGCCTGGAATTGCTTCATTGGCTATGCTTGACAGAGGCTCAGTTACTTCATCAGTGGAGCAGAGAAATCCAACACACTATAGCTATGCTTCTAATTGCCCTTGGGCCGGTAGGTAGTAGGCTATCTGTGAACCTCTAAAGTGCAGGCCATCACAGCCATACTATGTGAATAAACAAACCTTCAGATCACAATATACAGTGAGAAGTCACCATGTAGTCAGGAAACAGTTAAGTACAGCAAGAATATACAGAACACTGATACTTAGTCACTCCAAAAGCCTATCTTGGAAGCTAGAAGACTTGTATAAGTTTAAGGCTTTCTATTGCTTACCAATAGGTTACCTACAGGAGAGATAAAAAAAAAGCACAGGTGGGGAACATGCATGCAACGATACAATACCAGTCTATGTGTCAGCCTTAGGCTTTGGAATACTGGCCAAGGCTATTGGCACCCCCATGGTGCCTTATTTAGGAGAGTCTCGAAGGTGAATACCAGGTCCGTAAACAGCACAGTAGCAGATTCAATGAGGGTTATGCTACTCAACACCAGGGGTTGTGATCACAACATGCATGCACTCACAGCACTCCTCAGGATGGACATCAACAACATCTGTGCAGTAACTGAGATCTGTCTTAAGGCTCCTGAGAGCACACCGTCACTACCAGACTACAACCCATACCACACATTTCAGCCATAGAACATGGACTGACACAGACATGGAGGGACTGTATCCATATTCATCAGGGATACCTACACCTCCAGGCTAGTGGGGCAGCATGATACCTCTGCGATCATCCATGTGCAGCTAACATCAGCCACAACTACAATGTAAACTGTGGCCTGCTACGGATCACCCTCCATGACCCGGGGCCACCATTCCACCTAACTAGAGACAGTGGAGAACACGAAAGTCCTAACACACACCCTGGCATTGGTCGATGTCAACTACCATACCATTAACTGGGAAACTTACTCCAGTACTCACTTCCAGGCCCAGTGCTTCCTGGAATTTATCACCTCATATGCCCTGTATCAGGTGGTAACCTCCCTAATGAGGAGTGGAACCTACTAGAAGTGGTCATCACCAACATGGTCAACAGGTGCACCACAGTGGAGGTTAACCTTTCACTGGTTAGATCCGACCATGCACTATTCACTGTTTCCACACCAAAGCATCTCCCCCACCCATGGATACCACAGTGTATACCTTTCCTACAGCTAAATTTACACTACTAGTGACAGGGGTGGGAGGTTTCACAGCCCCCTCGCTAAGGGGAAACACTGCTCAAGATACAGACAGATTTACAAATAGGTTCATAGGTTCGTACTAGGCTATCTGCCCTAGGGCATTTATAAGCCTAGCCAGAGTGTGTGTGGCTTTCGCCACCCCTTGGGATGAGAATACTATGCCCATTTAGGGTTTAGTGTACTGTGCCTCTGTCTAGTAGTGATACAAAGATGACCCCCGGGGTAAACCTACGATCTCCCATCCACTCGTCAAGATTTCTCTTGAAGAGAGCTAGTGCGGGCTCTGCCTAACGTGGACTGGGATTCTGTTCCAGAGTGTAGGGAGCCTCTGGGTTATGAATCTGTCCCTCCAGCATGTCCTATTTATTTCTGTGTTGAGGTTCAAATCTCTTGCTCTTGTGGCTCTGATGGATTTGGATTTTCTGAGGTGGAGCATGTCCATTAATTCCGGATTGGACATAGCCTTGTACGTCAGGCATAGATCACCTCTGAGTAGGCGGTATGCGACTGAATAGAGCTGGAGTTTCTTCAGCCGGGCAGCATATGACATATGTTTGAGACCCTTTATCCTCTCGGTGAGGAACTTTTGGGGTCTTTCCAACTGCTGCAGGTGTCGGGTAAGATACATCCCAAATGGGGCATTGTACTCAATCATGGGCCTGATAAGAGAAGAGTACAGGGGCTCAATGACCTCTCTTGATCTGGATGTGAATCCCTTCATGATAAGGTGGGCAATATAGAAGGTCTTCCTAACCACCTTGGCAATGTGAGTGTCAAATGAGAGGTTACTGTCAACTTGGGTCCCTAGGTCCCTGATTACCTCTTCCGTACTTAATGGATTACCACCTATGTGGTAGTTTGTGGGTGCCTTGTTTTTCCCAAAGGGTATGACTATACATTTTTGGTGTTCAGTTTAAGGCCATGGCTCTGGCACCAATTATCCATTTCTATGAGGCCTCTCTGAAGGATGCTTGTGTCCACTGGAGTATCAGTTATGGCACCCAGTTTGCAGTCATCTGCGAACTTTGTCAGCCACAATCCTCTTATGTTTGCTTGCACCTCGGAAAAATAAATGCCGAATAAGAGGGGTCCCAGGACTGAGCCCTGTGGGACACCGCTTGTGACTGGCTTAGAGTCTGACATGGCTCCAGCAATTCTGACCTTGTGGGTTCTGTCCTTGAGCCAGTTTGCAACCCATCTTGTGACATATGGGTTTACATTTAAGCTGGTGAGTTTGTCTATGATGCCCGAGTGGGGTATTGTGTCGAAGGCTTTTGCAAGGTCAAGGTAGGCTGTGTGAACTGCCTTACCCTCATCAATGGCCTTAGTGACTGTTTCAAAAAAGTCGACCATGTTCAAAAGGCAGGATCTGCCCTTGACAAAGCCAAATTGGGTAGGATCCAATGTCTGTAGGTACCCAATGTCTTTGTTTATGAGTTCCATAATGATCCTTTCCATGGCTTTTCAGACCAGGCTCATCAAGCTTATGGGGCGGTAATTTCCAGGGTCCGTAGAAGCACAGAAATGCAGTCTATAAGCACCTACATGGATGTATGGATCGTGCCATCACTGGTAAACCAAGACTCACTCCTCCTAGACAGGGACATCAGTCTGGTGGACCTCTGCATTAAACAGGCTATACTACAGAAGTAGGACAGTTTTCTAGACAAACAGCAAATCCCACAAAGGGTAGACATCTGTGACCACTGTTAGTATGATACGTAGGTCCCTCATGACATCATCCAAGGCTAACATCAGCAGGAGTCTGCTCAAGGATTCGAAAGATAACCACAAAGCCTTCTTTGGCTATGTCAAGGATCTAAGTGGTGAGACACAGATTTGCACTGTGCCGGTGAAATATAGCACAAAATATGCTGACCCTACCGATATCGCCAACATCCTTGCAGATACATTCAGTGCATACTTCACCCCCTAAAGAGCCCACAACACTACCTGAAAGGTACAGTATCCTATACATCAGATACACACAGGTGGAAATGGCCCTGTCTAATAGCAGAACACAGTGTCAGTGGAGGCAGATGTTGTCCCAGACTGCATCTTGCAAACTGTACAAGACAACCTGACCCCCCCCCCCCATTAAGCTTTCCAACCTCAGCCTCTCCACAGGCTACATGCCCATAGAATGGCGCATGGCAACGTTTTTTCCACTCCATCAAGGTGGAATCACAACTGACCATGGTAACTACCACCCCATATGCCTGACTAGCCTGATCTGCAATGGTATGGTTCACATCCTCATGGCACTCATTAACAAAGACATTGGTAACCTCCGAACATGTGACCCAACCCAGGTCAGCTTGGTTGAGTTCAGTTCATGCCTACTGAACCTGTTTGACGTCTTACATACAGTCACCAAGATGTTAGATGACGGGGGAGGTGGTTCACGCATACTACCTGGACTTCACCAAGGCTTTTGACACCATACCCCACTCAGGTATTATTGATAAACACACCAGCCTGTACATACACCCATACATCACAGTTTGGGTTGCCAATGGGCTTAGACACAGAATCCACATGGTATGACTAGCGATCTCCAGGTCCAACTCTTGACCAGTCATGACTGGTGTCCCACAGGACTCAGTCCTGGGAGCCCTACTGTTTGGCATATACGTGTCAGAGGTACAGGCAAACACAGGTGGACTACAGCAGACCATGTTTGGCAATGACTGCGAACTGGGAGCCATGATTGATAGTCCAGCTGACACAGACATCCCTCAAGGGGCCTCACAGAGAACATCACAGGGTGTCAACTTCACAGCCTCCAGCCAAGTGCCACTTACTGCATGGTCATTCCATTGTGGAATATTAAGCACCCACATATTAACACATAAGTGGCAGCCACTTTAATAAGGATGAGGTAATGGGGTATCTGGGGACTAAGGTAGATAGTGATCTCCCCTTTGGCAGTCATATCTCCACAGTAGTTAGGACATCCTTCTATGTAGGTCATCTGATTACTAAAGGATTCCCATCTAGATATACTAGGGTTATAGTGCCCCCTTACTCATCACTCATCAGTCCCATCATAGGGTATAATAACCCATGTGGGATGTACCTCAGAAGACACTTTCAACAGCTGGGAGGTCCACAAATGTACCTCGTCAAGGGGAATACTGGCCTGCAACATATGGCCTATGCAGTCAGACTGAATAAACTCCTGATTTACTCAGTGGCATCTTGTTTACCCAGAGATGTTCTCCGCTGGCCAACACAGCCATGTTGAACTCAGGCTTGATGGATATGCTCCACCTGTGGGGAATCCATGTCACAGTGAGCCACACACTGTAGTGAGCTGAACCTTGCCACAACAATAACTGGAAGATGCTGGAGGGACAGATTCCTGTCACAGACACTCCCCATACTTTGGAACAACATCCCTAACTACATTATACAGAGCCCCTCACTAACACTTTGCAAGAGAAACCTTGAAGAGTGGATGGGGAACAGTAGATGCACCCCAGGGATCCTACCATTGGCTCTGCTCCACAGAGAGACAGTTAATGAATCAATGGGGTGGCAAAAGCTGACACATTTTGGCTGGGCTTATGAATGGCCTCTGGCAGTTGGCCAAGTACCTACCTATGAATCTATACTTACAGTATCTGCACATGCTGATAGCTTAAATTACTGTTCAGGTGTTGACTTACCTTGTGCCAATGGCAGTTGTGTGTGCAATAGTTGAGGGCTGCCTATGTTGGATACACACAGTAGACTGCCTATACATAACAATTTACAGGTAGTCTTGTGTGCGTGCCATCCATTTTTACTGTGTGTGCAGGTGGAGAAAGGTGTCAGTCCCCAGGTGCGTACACTGTCAGTGTGTGTGCTATATGTTCCCTCTTTGCCAAGGCATGGGCATACTGGGCACGCCTCTGTCTGCCTACTGGGGCTGGCTCAGGGTGTTCATGGTCTGAGTACCTCTGTGCCTGTGGGGCCCTTGGCAATGGTGGTGGGCTGTTAGGTCCTTCACCATTCTGTCACTGCTGCAGCTGTTTCCGCAGGACTATATTGTGTAGCATGGCACACAGAATGAAGATGTGGGCACATGTGCCTGGAGAGTACTGCAAGGCTCCACCAGATATGACCAAGCAACGGAACTGTGATTTCAGCATCCCAAACACATGCTCTGTGATGATTCTGGTTTGTGCGTGTGCCTCATTATGGCATTCCTGCATGAGTGTTTGCATTTCTGATCATCCACGGTTCCAGTACATAGCCAGGATCCCCCACCAGGTGGCTATTTGGGATGTCCCCCTTGGCAAATAACTGATACAGCTGTGAGGCATGCCAGATGTGGGAGTCGTGATAGCTTCCAGGGCTGCCAGCACACACATCCATGATAATGCCCTGGGCATTGTGCACAACCTGGAAGTTGATGGAGGGGTATCCCTTGCGGTTTATGTAGTGCCTACCCTGCTCACCAGGTAGTGACTTGATGTGTATGTGCATGCAGTCTATTGCACCCAGTACCTCCGGGTATTCTGCCACATGGTGGAAGAGACGCATATTGCTGGCCAACTCCTCCTGCATTCGGGGGAAGTATATGTGCTCATTGGCATGTGGTAACATGGCATCCAGGAATTGGTGTAGTACCCTGAATGCTGATGCCTGAGAGATCCCAATGATATCCCCAGTTGGTCTTTGAAAGGTATCTGTAGCTAGTATTCTCAGGCTTACACATACCTTCATATCCACTGGGATGGGTTCCCCTCTGTTTGTTCTGGCTCTGAGGCGTGGCCGGTACAGCTCCACAAGTTGCTGTAGGATGTCCCTGTCTACCCTGTAACGTTCTACTATCTCCAGATCATGTAGCCCCTGGTAGGTTACCCTGGGTCTGAACACTCTCCCCCTCCTCTGGTGCCTGAGGTGGTCGTGTGCATCATCCTCCACACCACCTTCAGTCTCCAACACATGCTGGTGCATCAAAGCTATGGCAGCCCCTAACATTTATTTATTTTATTTATTTTACATTTGTTGACCGGGCAAGTCTAACTAGATATATGTCCATTTTCAGTAGAGGCCCGGGGAGAAAAGCTCCAAGCTTAGGTAGCAAACAACACATAGAATATATACAATAGTAACATGAGAATGTTATACATTGTTTTATATACAATAGTAACAAGAGAATGTTATACATTGTTTCGATTGTACATGAGGATAAATTTGCACAGAGTCTAACAGTAGGTCTAAGCTGAGATTAAAATTTGAGAAAAAGCAACATACGAGAGAAAATCTAAGAACAAAAAGAGTTAATTTTTTTAATACACTAGAAGGAAAAGTCTCGTTAGGTTACCTTAGGAGTTAATAGGTAGGGAACCTGGAACAGTAGAGTAGAGCAGTATGGAACAATAGAGTGGAGAAGTATAGGGAGTACAAAGGGGGGCAGTAGAGGTATCAGTCTGGGTTAGAGCAAGGACAGAGCCAGTGTATTTTAAGATGTATACATACTAAAAGATCCCCGTCTGTATTCACCACTGGTGCAGAGTGTATGGGAATACACAAATGTGTGTGAGGTGCTTTCACACTTTATAGTATTGTGCTATGGATGCTGCTGATGTCAGTGGGTGTGTATGAGCTATTCCAGCTGTAGCGTGTCTTAATTATGGGTTTTGCAATGAGTGCTGCAAGTGTGGGGCCTTTACTGTGGAGATCTACTTGCCTGCCTTGATTAATCTGTTGCCCTTTAATTCCCTTTTAAACCTGGATCCCCTCCCATTATCAGGCATGCATCCACCTGCCATCTTTCTTAGTTTGTACTTTCCCTACCCAGTCATGGCAAAATGTGCCTTGTAGCTGATATACTGCAAATCGGCTTTGTTCTGCTTTGACACTTTACTGTTTTCTTTGCAGTACAGCCCCTCCCCTTTCCTGTTCTGCAAGTAGCTGCTTGCAGCCTTGTTAGCTGTTGTCATGGCCCACTGTAGGCTCCTAGGTGTTAATTAGTAATTTGTACTCCAATTTCACTGCTGGAGCATTTCTTTATTTCTTTCCTATATCCTTCCTGTTTCAGCAGGAGTGCGCGTTGCGCATACCCATTCACCGGGTTTACGCGCGTTTTCATCTCCGTTCACATGCATACTCGGTTACCTTGTATACTCTCAGCTAAGCATAGCTATGGCCAGTTCAACATACCCCTACCCTGCAGTTTTGCCTAGCTAGGTGCAAACCAGTTTAGCAATGCTCCAGTGTGCTTACAGCAATGGCGACACACCCCTCTCTTGATGTCATCTTTATCTCAAGGGCACACTTTGGTGTTAAACGCTATGCTGTGTGGTGCATCCTTACACCAGTGGGGAATCTGTGATTCACTATTACTCCTCCTCTCATTTGCATGGCATTGCCTACTAATTCCTAGCTACTGCTCATAACACTGTCACTGCCCCATAGCAACCTTTGCACCATAGTATGGTGTAGCATGCCTGCCACTGACTATTATGGGGAAATCGTGATATGTGTTTAATTGTGGTTTTATTCTATATTTTTCTGTATTCCTTGCGATCCCCTTTGCGCACCGCTGCCCTACACTTCCACGTCGCAATAGTGTGACTATATATATTAAATGTTAATTTTATATTTCGTAAATTTTTTTATGCCAATGGCTATATATTTAGCCATTGGCATATATTAACAATATAATACATGTGTTTGGTCGGCTTTCATGGCTCCGATTTTATGTTTGCAAAAATGTAAACCATTTTCTACGGTTTAAATTTCTGCATGCTTTACACTACACCTGCACCACTTCCAGAATCGCTACATACCTTCATTTGCATGCTACACTGCTGCACACATGGTAATTAGCATACAGGGCCCGGGAGTTGTGCGGGCGTAGTGTACACAGGTAGTGCACGTGGAAACAGCTAGTACCTGAATCGCTTGGTGGCCATATTTGGTGTTAGAATGCTGATGCTACGCCTGTACCTGGCACAAGCTTCATGAATCCCGGGGATTGTTTTTCTACTCTGTTAATAGTGTTTACATATTATTTCAATTGCCTATGGAATTATCTTCTTTCTGTGATTACTCTGTTTGTGTATTTGTTTTGTTTTATTTATTTTGTGAATTTCTTCATGCAGGGTGTGCCTGCTAATTGTCTGTTGCGATCAGTGTACTATCCCAGTAAGCAGACAAAATAAGTAGATCTTCCCTACCTGAAGTGAAAGGGTCTATATTAGAAAATCGAATATTTAACAGTTCGAATCACTAAAGGTCGACCTTTAGTGATCGAACTGTTAAAACATCAAATGTTCAGAAAAAAAAATAAAAACAAAAAAAAGCTAAACGGTGTAGGCAGGGGGGCAACCCCCCTTGCACCCCAAACCCCCCACTACTTAAATATACCAACTCCGAGAACACACTACATTGAAGTAAATGGAAATCTCCCCCTACAGAGATTTCCGTTTACTTCTTCGTTGTTCTGCAGTTTCACTGTTCTTGTGTTGACAATGTCATATTCGACATTGTCGGCTTTCGAGAATGTAATATAGACCCGAAGTGAAACTGTTTCTGCAGAAAGGAGTATTTGAGCCATTTAAGTGAGTTGTCCTTATCTTACTTTTTCATAATAATAGAGTTAACTTTAGGAACAAATCCTTCCTTTATGCCTAAGGATGTTTCATAGTTTATATAAGCCTGGTTATTAATCTTGCAGTTTTCTTTCCAGAACCTCAAGATAAGGGAGAAATAATTTTGCACACTTTGGATGTCCATAAGGCAGTGTAGATAGTACAGTGATAGGACAAAAGCCTTCAGGATTTCTGATCATCTGTTTCTCTCTCCTATGCATGCAAATAAAAAGGGACAATCAGTGTCAAAATAGACAATTTCTAAGTAGTTATCTCATGGTGTTGCTTTTTGTTATTCACACTATAACAAGACACTTCCTTGGAAAGTCAGTGCTCACACTGCCAGTGCTTGGGCTACATCTATGGCTTTTTGGAAAGTACAGGCTAGAAATATTCTAGGAGTAGCAGCTTTGTCATCTTTGCACACTTTTAGCAAGCACTCCAAACTAGATTCTGTCTCTAGGTCCAGAACAGGCTTTGCTACGACTCTTCTCTAGGGGCTCCTGGACTCTGATCATACTTACTCTTCCTCCCTTTCCTTCTGAACTCTGGTATTCATCCCATATTGTTTTAGGCTTTTAGATTACTGCAACAATAATCTGATAATGAGCATAGTACAGCTGTGTAAGTAAACTTACCATAATAGTAGTTGATCGATCAGATCACAGTTGCAGAAAGAACACCCACCACCCCCTTTTTTTGTTATATTTTATGCCAGGGTGTGGACATTTTTTCTTTCCTTTTTTCCTGGCACATACCTAGCTGCCAGGGCTCTAGCGTCCCTAGCTTCCCTGGTTTTGAGGTAAGAAAGTTCTGAAGTTTTGGCACCCTATCCACATACTCTATATGGCTCTGCTTGAGCTGTACAGTGGCTCCGGTTTGTTGAAGGTACCCTAAATCTTGAACGATGGCCAGTCATCTAATCTTTGGCAGGCTATGTCCCCATATAGCTTAGGCTACTGCTACAGTGATCTATTTGAACATCTACTGTTTACTTACGTAACTGTACTTACTGTCTCAATAACCTAAAGCAAAGTAATTCCTGAGTATGTAGTCAAACTTGTTATATTTGATCAAAGACGTAACCTGTTCTGTACTTGATAACAAATGTGGCTTTGCTTCTATCAGAAATTTAGTTTGGGGTTAAGGTAGGGGTATGCATTAAGAGTGGATGTTTGTAGCTGCATATGGGACTTAAGAAAGGTTTGGGAAGGTAGAAAGTATAAGGAAGCAGTACAGGATTGGGATGTGGGTGGGTGAGATGACTTGATATAGCCACAATATGGAGAGATATGATTGATGGGCACATAACAGAAGGGATGAGTGCTTTAGTTGGGGTGCAATAGTTAAATAAAAGAAGAAATTGTGACGCTCAGAAAAGTTACATGATGCATACACTTCATGACTAGAGCAGAAAGTGGTGCCATGTAATTTTTATGTCAAAATCATACTACAGTTATGTAAGAAAAAAAATCAGCTCTCAAGGCTTCTCTAAGGTAATTATATGATCACTACACTGAGGGCCTTTTCTCCTTAACATTTTGCTAAGGTGAAATTGCAGTTAATGGTATCATAAGTGAACATCAGCATCTGGGATGATTTTAAAGTCATTTTCAGCATTAGTTGAATTATTCTAATGTAAAGTGGTGTGGATGTTTTCAGTATTATTTAATGTCTGAGTTCTAAACTTCAGAACTCATAACTACTGGACTATTAAATCAAAAAATCTTTTTACTTGTAGTTTTAAAAACTCAGACTTACCTGAAGATGGTTTGGAGTGTTTATGTATTTACTGTTCATAAGGGAAGGATCAGGGGTGCTTCTCTGGATAGGAGTTTTGGCAGTCAAATTAGTGAAATAGGTGAGTCGATGTATAATTTAATCTAATATGCTGTGTTTGTTATAATAGAAGTTGCTAGAAGGGCAAGAGCTTTTTTTTTTTTTTTTTGTATACTCCAAGTTGAAAGAGATTTTTCAGTGGAGGGAGTCAGCTCTAGGAATGGTGTAGGCACCAGAATAGGTAGCTACTCCTCCTCTTAGAAGGAGCAAGTAGATATTCTTAGGCAAACTGATTTGGTTACTTATAAAAGCACAGAGAGCTGAAAACACCTGCTGAGAACTGAGTTTGTCTAAGTTGTACTTAAAAAGGCTCAGAATGTGCTTCAGACTGAAGCATTTATGTGTGTAGTCATTCCTTGTTGTTCTCATAACCTCTACCATTCAGCTGTTTGAAAATTTTAGCAAGAGTGTTTTTATGAGTTTTATGATTTTTACAATGGTGCACAAATAATATGTGGTTGGGTTGTGAACAGATGTGTGTTTCGTAGACATGTTATAAAAAGGTAGGAGCATGTTAACAGATAGCTGATAAGCAACCATTCTACATGTAAGCCCTGAGATATATTATTCCATTGTTTGGAAACCGTTTTGTATAAGAACAGGTCAAGCAATTGCTGTGGAACATTTTAATATATCACTCACATATTGTGGCACAATTCTAGTGTGGAAAGCACAGTTTTGTAAAGTCTTACCATAGCAGTAGATGTCCTTCTGTTTACTGTTGTAGTATTCTTTACAATAGGGATCCCCTGCCAAGGGTAGCCTAAAGTCTGGCCAGTATACCAAAGCCCTTAGGTTGAAATAAGTATGCTGTACGTCACCCATATACTCCCGGTGCAGGGAGTAGGTCATAAATGTGATATATGGATGTACTTTCTTCAGAACTGAAAAAACCCAGTAGGAATGACAGTCTAAGGATGCAAAGAGGTAACAAGTACATCCAGAAGGAGAAAAGGGACAGGGGTGGAGGGAGAGAGTGAATACTGCAACAATGAAGAGAGGGACATCTACTGTTTTGGTAAGATTTTACACAACTGTACTATGTCCTTCCATAGCACTGTTGCAATATTCTTTACAATAGGGAGAGTACAAAAGCTCAGGAAAAAAGTTGTGAGGTAAGACCAGCAGAGCCCTCAAGGAAACCATGTAGGGTATCCATCGCATAACCAGCTCTAACCCTGGAAAAAAATCAACTTATAGAGCTTGATAAAGGTATGCACAGAAGTCCAAGTAGCTGCCTCAATAATACAATTTGTATCCAAGCTCTGGAAAAAAGCACCAGAAGAAGCCACAGCTCTGGTAGAATGAGCCTTAACAGAAGAAGGAAGACTTCACTACTTATTAATTTTATTTAGTTTGTTTGCTCTGAGGGAACTCACAGTTAACAGATGGTCCTTTTATATGGGAGATCCAAGGTGGAATTCACCAACATTTACACTTATTTGACAATACCACACATTAAAGAACCATCAGAAATTCAAGCAGTACAAAAACAATTGGTAAGCATTCTTGCATTTAAAATAGGTACAGGAGCACCTAGTAGCAATGAAGTGCTTACAGCATGAGAGGTGATTGTAAGACACCAGAAATTTGACATTTTTAGATCAAGTTTGATTCTTTTGATGTCGGCGAATGAGAGGAGCAGTCCTTTTTATACTAGAGTAATAAATCTAAGTTACAAGAGCTCAATGATTTATGTTTTGTAATGCAGCAACGTCATGAAATTATTAGTGCATGCATAAATACACGCCTGTTGTGTAGAAAACATTATATAATTTAGGTAGTAGACCATATGACAAATGTGAATACAGAAGTAATAAACTAGTTTCAGACAGTGATATTTCACCTGATATCAAGATCATATGCTAGGAAGCTGAGATTACTCAGTCTTAACATTTATATATTAAAAGACATTATATTGATGCTATGAATATATAACCAAAGCCGTGCTTCTTTCTTAGGATTTCCAGCAAGTGTCATAGTAGAAATGTACAAGTAAACCAAACTAGTTTTAATGGCCATACTTTTGATGCTTTAAAGTACTATAGAAACTTTTGATTCAAGTTATTACTAGAAATAAAGGGTTGAGAATAGATGGTTGGATGGATTAGTGAAGTGCATGCTTCATAATGTTGGAAAAAAATCACAGTACCTCTCTTATCAAATATCCATATTGGACCGGGGCCATTGCTGACCTGTTTGCTAGCTAGCCCTCTAAATCATCATCATCATCAACCCTCTTTTTCCCATTTCCTACATGGGGTAGGGGTGTCATGTCAGCTGTTACCATATGTCTAGGTTTTAGTAGTATCACTATAAAGTGCACCGTTTTTACATCTGTAGCCATGTTTTAAGTACAGTGTTCAGTAGTGCACCCTTAGATAAACTTGTTTTCATGAACTCTTTTGATTATTCTTTAAACATGTGTGAGTTATTATCTGGAATTGAATCTTATGTAAGTGTATAAAAGTATGAAAATTTTCATTGTGTATTCTAATATTGGTGTCATATTTAAAGACTTGAATCTTATTCATTCCATCTGTCTGATCTGATGTGCGGGTCCTCAAGCCACTGCTCAGATCCAATCCAGCAGAGAAAGAGTGCGACAGCCTCATACGCCTTTAAGAATTCTTCCTTCTCATAACCCATGTGTCCCTTTAGCTACCTCAGATCTTGTTTACCACCTTCATGAAAGCAGCACAATCTCAGTAGCAGATAACTGTTCCTTTTCATCTTTAAAAGTTCCCTAGTTGCAACTTTTAGTCAAATCTTCTTCTTCTTTTGGCTTTTCCTGGTTAGGGGTTGCCACAGTGGATCACCTGTTTGCTCATGATTGGCAGTGGAGTTTTACATTGTCGAGTTGCCAGCCTGGTGCCCAATCTTCCACAGAAGGCTCACACATGCACATGTTCACACCTAGGGCCAATTTAGTATGTCCAGTTCACCTACAGCATGTCTTTAGGATGTGGGAGGAAACTGGAGCACCCAGAGGAAACCCACGTGACCACAGGGAGGACATGCAGACTCCGCACAGAAGGCACCCCAGCCAAGGATCAAACCGGAGAACCTCTTGATGTGAGGTGGCAACGCTAACCGCTGCACCACCCTGGCCGCCCTGCAACATTTAGTCAAATAATACATATTTTTTTAGATAGAGTAAGATTTAGGGTATTTGACTGTTCTTCTATTTTTATCCCCTTTTTACCTGTGAAATCTGTTGTTTCCAGCCCCTGGACACTTGCTGCCATCTTCCTTCCTTAAACTTTCTCATAGTTAAAGTGTATTACTATTGTTGCTGGTTTTTATGGTTATAGTAATAGTAATTGTTATGGTATAGTTAAGGATATAGTTAATCTGATAGTGTTCTTCTGCAGCTTAATCTACAGTTGTTGCTTACTAGTGCTCTTTTTGACTCCCTTTTCTAGTACCTAACGATGTAAGAATAAACTAGTTATAAAAAATATTAAAAAACTTGGTCATACGATCCCCCCTCAGGATCTTCATGACCTTTGTGTACTGTACTGTGCCTTGGTGTTCTGCATCTCCCTTCTTATGAGACCCAGAAATGCTTCAAACCATTATGATTCAGGACTCTTGAAAGAAACAGAACCCTGAAAAAGTAGAACATCTTTCTTCAAGACCTATTCATCAGCTAAATCAATGCAGTCCTTCAGATCTTTTGGAAGTACTTCCAAAGCCGATCTGGATTGCTTTTTGCAGAAGTTTCTCAAGTCCCTGATTGAAATGGGGTCATTCCATCTTATTTGACTCCAAAGGCAGATAGATCCATATACTTCACATCTATCCAGGCCCCCTCACTGGTCTGCCTTTCAGCTCTGATTTCTTCAGGACCATTGTGCATGATGGCTCCTGTGTTTGGGAGACCAATGCACCATGTTTCATTTGCTGCAGGCTATTTGGATCTGACTTATTTGACTCCAGCCTTGTTGGATCTGTTTGAGTCTTGGATCCATGGGGTCAGCTTGATGCCTTCCAGCCCACTGTTAGTGCTCAGAACCTGGTGCCATTGGTGAAATCAGAGAAACTGGCCTTTGTCTCCTCAGCTATGATCCCCTCATTGGGACTGGCTTCCTTAGTGCCTTTGGGAGTTGCTCTGTAGGCATCCTCTGTCTCTTTCAAGGAAGTGATGGAACCATCTGCAGGAGTAGGTTAATCGGCTCTGTTGGAGGTTAACTTAGTTTCCAGATGTTGGGAAGCATCATAGCTTCTCCCAAGAGAGTATGTGTACAAACTGCGCCAGTCTCAGTTCTACTAAGTAAGTATGTACACAAGGCTGCAGCAGTCTCAGTTCTTCCCTTGGACCCTCTTTCAGTCTCAGCTTGTTCTGATTTGGCATCCATGTTTCAGAATTATTCGATTAACCAAGAGCAGAGGCAACTCTCTCAAGATACAGGGGATTCATCACCCGAACCGACCCAAACTCACAAAAAAGCGGAAACGCATTGACACCCCTTTAGAGTCGCCTACATCAGATACTGTTTCTGAAGATGGAGAGGGCTATCTTCAGTACCCAGAAGAGGACATTTCCTTTGGCAACATCCTGGAGTTGATGTGGCAGAGGGGATCCTGGGCAACAGACCCCCCCCCCCCCAAAGAAGAGAAAATATTATTTGAGGTCTAAGGAACAATATTATCTACATTTTTGTTGGTTCCCACCTGGCTGAAAAACTCATCAAGCTGGCAGGAGCCCAACACATTTGTTAGTCTCGAAGAAACCAGACAAAATTTTACACCTTCCAAATGAAAAGTCCTATTGGTCAAAAAAAAATGGTGGATTCCATCATTGTGGCAGCAGCCACTAAACATGAGTTATCTGAGCAGTCCTCTTCTATTCATTTCCCTAATAAGGAATCAGGGACGATGGATGGGAATCTGTGCTGTGCATCAGGCTTACAAAAGGTTTGTAAAAGTTCACGTAGTCATCACGGTACCATATAGTTCCTTCTGAGAATCTTCCGTCGCTGAGTTTTCAGAGTTGCTAAGGCTTTTTATGTAGATATCCCTCTGGAATCTACTCATATGAGTGATATAGTTTAAGGCACTGGGAGTGAATGTACCCAAAGCATACTCCTGCTTCCCAAATCCAAGGGGCAGACCAGCACTGGAGAAGTCAGTAGAGGGCTAGTTGGACCTGTACCTGGAGCACCCAAAGGGGATGGTACCAGGAGAACCCCTAGTTGGATTTGTTTTTTCAGGAATCTCCACAACATTCATTCTGGTAGACTTGGCAGACCTTGAAGACAATGCCACCAATAGAGGTTTAGAGTATTGTCATTCTTGCAGAATTGAGGATTGGAGTGTAGGACTCTCTGGATCTAGGACAAATCTTGTATTAGGTGAGGGAGATCAGATCCAAGTGGCTGGTGGATTCAACTTCCTCAAGTTTTAGGCACCGGGCCCAAAGAATCAGTTGGATCCAGAGACCTTTTTCTGGTCTTTTCTACTCTCTTCTCCTCTGATCTTCTTGTTCTTTAGACTTTTGTTTCTCCTTATCCTTCTTCTTGTCCATCCTCTTACCAGGGGAAGCTGAAGCTGGTCTGGAAGAATTAGATGCGGAAGATGAATAGTAGGCCCTGTGTGAGAGGGAAGCAATCATTTTACAATTAACTTCTCTTTACAGCCCTGAATAGCCCTAGTACTGAAAGAGGCCCAAATGTCTCAGGTAACATCAAGGTGGGCAACACCCAAACAATAAACATAAAACATGTGGGTTTTGAGGTGGAATTTTGTCAGAAATTTGAGTAAGATGACAACAACAAAAATACCAGAATGTTGCTTTTATAAAGAATTAAACTTTCTTCTTTTCCAAAGAATCACTATGAAAAAAACTACTGTAAAGAATTAACAGCTATTCTTGTCTAAAAGCTATTACCTAATCAAGAAAAAACTATACATAGAAACACAACATGCTTTGAAAACCTTATAAGTATCAGCTATTACTTAAATCGTATTCTAATGCTATAAACCTATTTGCACTAACTAAAAAAAGGGTAGGCAAGGTGAAAAGTATTTATTATTTGAAAGATAAAAATTGTCACTTATTCCTGATTTACTCAGAGCCCTCAGAAATGCATCTGAAAGATCAGGCAGTAAATGAGATCTGAGGCATTTCAGTGGAAAGGACAGAATTATGGAAAATAAAAAAAAAATAAAAAATATCTAAATTGTGTCTGGTTATGTCACTGCACTCATCCTACTTGATATACTTCTCTTTCCTGCTTCATATATTAACTACCTCTCTCCATTTGCCCCAATCTCTTGCTCCCTTTTATCTGATAACTCTACTTTTTCTTTCTTCCTCCCCCGACTCTCTTTCCCCTTTTACTGAAACTCGCCTAACTAACTGCTTTTACTACTACTCTAGACTTATATTTATATTCTTCTGCATTTCTTCTCTCTCTCCCTACCCAGCCCCTCCTTACACACCTCCTATTTAATTTGTTTCAATTGATATATTTTCCCTAATTTGTTCAGCTTTGTAAATTATTTAGCCTTTTTATAATAAAATAGTTTTTCTTGGATATCCCTTACAGCAATCAGTCACGTGCTCATTCTTTTTCCCCCTAGATTAATCTGTTTTGTATGCATTACTTATCTTATTTTGTTCTGTGAATTTTCGTTATATACTTTGTACTGTGGAGCTTTTCTCCCCGGGCCTCCACTGAAAAAGGGCGCAAGCTCAGTTGGACTATCCTGGTCAACAAATGCAAATAAATAAATTAAATAAAAGAGAGAAGTCAAAGCCTCGGATCCGCAGCTTCATAAAAAAGCACCAAAAATCGGATCCCATTAGATCCAATAACACAAAGGTAGAACCAGATGAAAATGAAACAACAGGGATCTGTCATTATGATAATTACATAACTTTCTTTTTTGCAAATTGTTGCAAATAAAATTTTGATAATGCCTTTCATTAGTTGAAATATCCAACAATTTTGTTAAAGTAACATATTGCAATGAGCAAATTGTTGCATAGATATCAACAGTGTATAATTTCTTTTTAGATTATATTCATAGGATCATAGGATTTTACTAGGCCATTTGCCTTTTTGGGCCATTTTAGGCCTAGCCAAATTCCTCTCCCTGTTAGTTGTTTCACTTTCCCTTCCCTTTTGGACAAGACTCTAATACCCCTAGTGATGCTGAACTGAAGTTAAAACCACAGATATTTTGAGAGCCTCAAGAGTGGAATGTATCATTTAGGGGCAGCAAGTGAGGAACCATGGGGTAAATTTCCTACTCCCCATCCAAAGGTTCATATTTTGCTTAAATATGAACAGGGATGAGTTTGTTTTATGTGGGTGGGGTTGTCTGCTCCAGGGTAGTGGTATCTTCCCCTGAGATCTCTCTCTAAACTGTTTTTTTTTGATGGTACAGAGGATACTCAGATCACTGGACTTCATATTTCTAGTACTGTTTGAGTAAGTGATGTGCAGCAGTTTCATCAGGGCAGAGTCAGAGAATGTTCTGTATGATGGACACAGACCACTTCTTTGTAAACTGTAGTATACTGAGAATAGCAAAAGATCTTTGAGACAGTCCATGTACAGCAGGTTATTTAAGCCTAGTATTCTTTTTGAAAGGTATCTCTGTGGCCATTCCAGCTTCTGCATATGTCTGGTTAGATGGGGGCAAAAGAGGGCATTGATATTTTATAATAGGTCTTGTCAAGACTGAGTAGAAGTCAACAATAACATCTCTAGACCTAGAAGCGAAACCTTTTCTAATAAGTTGTGTAACATAGAAGGACTGTTACACTATGCTGGACATGTGCTAGTCAAATGTTAGGTTGCTGTCCACATATGTTCCCAAATCCCCAATGACTGATTTGACTCTCAGCGGTATATTTTCAGTGTGGTAAATCCCCTGAGGGACTAACTTCACAAAATGTACTGTAATGCAGTTTTTCATGTTTAGCATGCAAAAGGGAGCATTGTACTCAATTATTGGTCTAATGAGGACAGAGTATGATGGAATTATAACATCCTTAAATCTAGATATGGTGCCTTTACTTATAATATGTGCCACATAGAAGGATTTCCTTACTACTGTGGATACATGGTGGTCAAAGTCAGATTGCTATCAACCTGAGTGCCCAGTTCATATACCACTGGATCTACACTTAGGGGGGTGCTCTATGTAATTTAATTAGCAGGGACGTCAGCTTTCCCAAAGGGAATAATAATGTATTTTTTGTATTTAGCTGTAATCTGTGGCTTTGGCTCCAATCATTTGTCTGCATTAACCCTGTCTGCACTACATTAACATTGTTAGGAGACTCATTGATTGCTCCCAATTTGCAATAGTCAGTGAACTCGGTCAGTCACAGGCCATTCAAGTTTGCCTGGACTTCTGAGAAATAAATTCCAAACAGTAAGGGGCCCAGCACAGGACCTTGTGGTACACCACTGGTGATTTGTCTTTTGCTAGAGTTGAAGTCACCCACTTTGACAGTATGTGTCCTGTTGATGAGCCAGTTGTCTACCTATCTGGTAATGTAGGGATTAATTTCCTATTGGGAAAGTTTCTTTATAACACCTGAATGTGGGGGATTGTGTCAGATGCCTTGGCTAGGACAAGATAGGTGGTATGCACTGTCTTTCCCTTATCAAGAGCATTGCTCACTTTCTTGAAGAGGCCAACCATGTTTAAGAGGCATGATCTACCTTTAATGAATCTGAACTGAGTTGGGTTCAGAGTTTGGAGATTATCTATGCCATTATTAATAAAGTAGATTACCTATGTCCTTATTAATAAGGTCCATAATGATTCTTTCCATGGTCTTGCAGATGACGCTAGTGAAGCTTAGGGGCCTATAAATCCCAGGGTTGTTTGATGGTTCCTCTTTGTGCAGAGGGATTACTGTTGCTGTCCTCCATTCCTTTAGAACATAGCCAGTTCTCAGGCTGTAGTTAAACAGGGATCCAAGTGTGTCTACTAGGTCATATTGTAAGTTGTTTAAATGGCAACTTGGGATGTTGTCTGGCCCCACTGATGCTGTTGTTTTTAATTTCTCCAAGTCTTTTGGGTTTCTAATACCATGACAGGAATGGACCCCATTCCTAAGTCAAAGTACGATTAAAGTTCATGAAATTAGTATTGTTTCACTCTTTGATGTTAGCCAAAAGTGCTCTTCGCAGCACCTGCAATGTGCCCCAGTAATAATGACTCCTACGGTGTTACATGAATTGGTAGCATATCTAAGTACGATTGTAAATTCTTTTTTATAAGACCAGTTGCTCCTACCACTATTGGAACTGTCTGGGTATCTTTCTTCCACATGGTTCTCGTTTCTGCCTGCAGATTGATGTATTTTATGATTTTTATGCCCCTCTGTATGCAAGACACTGTAGTCACTAGGTGTAGTGATTTCAATAATCAATGCTACTTTTGTCTTCTTTTCTTGGACCATTTATATATATATATATATATATATATATATATATATATATATATATATATATGCTGTCCTTAGAGAGTGCCGAGATGACCTGCTCTTGGGCATGACTGGAGGGGACGTGATGGTGAAGTTTGCTCCAAATCTGTCATCTAGCATGTTGGCTGTTACCGCTGGGTGAATATGGGTGGTGCCATCCACAACCAGTTCAACGCATAGCTGAGCATTCCTTTTTAGATTTTGGACATAGGTAAAGAATGCATTGTGGTTATCCTTAGCTAGGGAGGCTATTTTTGCTAAATTTATCCTCTGCTGGGCCAGTTCCTTCTTGTTCTTGGACATTAGTTTCTTTCTCTTGTTGTATAGCCTGTTTATACTAGGGGTCTACCAGGGTGGCTTGTTTTTTTGGCAAGACCTGATTTTAATCCAGTCAGGTACAGCCAATGGTAATCAACTGCTTATGTGGTTATACAGGGGCATTGGTGTACACCTCTGCATAGGAATCAATGTTATCTGCATTCAAGGGGGCTTTGAAACTTCTTATACCATCACTTAGTAGGAGGCAATTTGTCTTAGAAAAATTCTTAAGTATTTTTGAGCTTGATGGGTATCTGGTTTTATAATTACATCAAGCAAGACTGATTTATGATCTAATCTTACCAGGGAGGACATTACATGGACCGGGTGGGGTGCAATTCTCTCCCATTTTAGTGAGTACTATGTCCAGGACATGTGTGCCTCTTTTGGGTATGCTGACGGTCTGTTCCAGAGCATTTGCATTGCCAAAGTTCTAGAACATTTGAGCCAGCATGTTTCTGGTCTTGTATGTTTCCCAGTCAATGATAGGATAATTAAAATTACCAATGGGTATGATGTTGGGCTGTATGGCAAGTGACTCCCGTAAGTTCAGGTATGCTTTTCCTGTTTCATAGTGGGGACATATAGTTAGCTATGATGTGGTTGGGGGCTTTGCCTATACTTAATTGGACATGGAGTAACTCACGAAAGTCATACTATCTGACCAATCTCAAGGTGTACTTATCTTTATTGAAAATGGGTACACCTCCTCCTTTGGTTCTTTCATGCCCAGTTTGTTGTCTGAATGTATGGAAGGCATTCTAGCCTTGCACAGCTGGGTTGTTTTCAACTGACTAAAAAGCATTTTTATAATTTTTAACTTCTGGTCGCCATTGTTATATTTATTTACACAATTTAATAATGTTATAATTGTTTAATGTTATCATAAGTTTGTCTATGCATGATGAAGCCTGTTTGTCATTATTTTTTTAATTCTAAAATTCGTAGTTTCATTCATTCTTTCAGCATATCTAAAAAGAAATATCTTATTATCTACATTTAGAAGTGATGCAAGTCGATATTCGGAGCAAACTGTAGGGTCTTTCTTTTATTTTCAGAATTAGAGTTATCAGTGAGTTTTTCCATGAGGGTAGGGTTTTATTAGAAGTTTGGATGTCTATGAATATATATATCATAGTTCAGTATGAGTTCAACCTTAGAGATTTTTAGTAAGATATTCATTCTGTCCTTGAAAGCAACATGAAGTATAAATGTGTTTTTCCAACACAAACATAAGAGTTTATGTGATCAATGTGTTTCTGACTCTACTGATGCCATTCATATACGTTTGGTTATGAAATGTACCTGTCCCAGAGCTATTAAACCATAACTTCTTCATACCACTGTTTTTGCTGAAGCATTTTTCTTATAAATCTGATAATGATTCAGCTACTTAGAAAAGAGGAATAAGAGTAGGGTTATGAAAACAGTTGATACTAGTTAGAGACAGAATATTTTGAGGTAATAGCAGGGTGATGCTTTCTAATGCTTTAATTTTTTATGTAATATTTTGAAGTTATCATGTTGGAGTATTTATTGATGTGCATTTGTCTGAACTTATTTCTGTGCATTTCCTTTGTTGCAGTAGTAATGTTTTCAGCTGTAGAGTAGGAGAGAGAGTATAGACAAATCTTTCATGATATTTATTAGTAGCATTTGTTAGTTTGCTACCATAGTTATAATAGGAAACCTGCTGTAATTCCAAGCCTTGTAACTATGAATCCTGGAATTATGAAAAAAAGTACAAAAAGGCAGAACTGTGAATGTGAAATATTGCTGTTCTTTCCAAGTTTTTTCAAGAGCAATCATCTGTGTATAATGTGAGAGGCACTCCCTGTACTTAAACCAACTCTGAGATTACCATACCTCTGAGAAAAAGAAATACTCAGAGAAAGTGTGATCTCTGACTCCCCACATCTTGGAGAAAAGGAAATAGTGAAAAGATAGCTGTCTTGGACTTTGTTATATTCATGCCTGCATTTCTACTTATTTAATCTTGCTGTTCCATGGCTCACAGTCATGAGTTTAGGAATATTAAACGTTTACCTTAAAATGCATAATGTTAGTATTATATCAGAAAATGTAAGTGAGGACTACATTAGCAAACAGGTCAGAGGGGAGCAGATCAACAAAGCTGCTGTATGCAGAAAATGTGTCACAACAAACAGTCTCTAAGTAGGATCTTCAGGAAATGATTGAGAACCAGAATGCAAAAATGGAAGTCACATGGGATGAAGCTAATTGCAGACAGGACAGTAGTCATGGTAGCAAATGGAGGATATCAGAAACTGAAAACTGAGATAGAAGTGAGAATACTGGAATGGGTTAACAGCTTTAAATATCTGGGAGGTGTGGTTGAGGGAAGGGAAGTCTGAATGAGTGGGGTCAAATGTATATTCAGAGGCACTGCAGCCAGCTGACACAAAATCTCAGGGATAATTTGCGACCAACGAATGCCAATGAAGCTAAAAGTAAGATGTACAAAATTATGGTGAGACCAGTGCTACTGTATGGCAAAGAAATCTGAGCAGTGAAGGCAGAGCAGCTGAGGAAGTTTGGAGTGATGGAGTTCAAATTCCTGAGATGGGTAATAGTATGTGTACTATGGAAAAGCTAATGAAAGGAGGATATCAGAACAGAAGCAAAAGTAGCCCCAATTGCATAGAAGGTCAAAAAGGACAGATTACTGTGATTTGGTCACATGCTGGAAAGCAGAAGATGATTTAATAGAGATGATTGGGAGATATGGGGTGAAGGTAAGAGGAGATGAGAATGCGCAGTCAAGAAATGGATGGGACTTGGGGACCCACCAAATCAACAAGATAAACAATATATATTGGAATCTGCTTATAGAACTACGTCTTCCATTGTCTGTAGACTTTATACATGGAAATTTTTACATAGATCTTTTTATACACCTTTGATGATGAATAAAATAAATAATAAAAATAATCCATGTAAGAGATGTAATGTAGAAATTAATGCTGACTGGGCTCATATGTTTTATGACTGTATAAAATTGAAAGAATACTGGAAGTCAATTAATGAATTTTTGCAGGCTCTTTTTACAGATAATTTCATCATTTCTAAATCTCTTATATTATTCAACACACCTGTACCTCAAAGTGTTAAAAAGGTTAAGCTTCCCTTGTTATGGTCTATTCTAGCAGTGGCTAGGAAAATAATAACTAGAAATTGGATTCCAGATACACCTCCTTCGTTAAATGAATTTAAAAATGTTATGAATATAGTGTGCCATATGGAAATAAACACAATTAGGACTAGAACAAATAGAAAAACATCTTATTTTATTGTATGGGATAATTTACAAAATTTGTTAAAAAAATTTTAATTTCAATAGCATGGTATTTTAGTTTAATTAATTGATCTGATTGTAGTGGATGTCTTTGTAAATACTTTAGTTGTTTTGTTGAATATTATAATAATACCTATTTTTAATTACTTGTATAAAATTGTTATGATATTTCTCTTATATGTTAAAACAATAAACCTGTTTTGAAAAAAAAAAAAGAAATGGATGGGACTGAGTTAAGGAAGATCTATAACTGGCATGATCACCAAAGAAGATAGGAGAGTGGTCCTAAATCAAGAAAGGTGATGACAGTCAATCTGACATTCTGACCCCATGTAAAAATGGGGAAAAAGGAGACTGATGATACTATAATTAAGGTGATGATGCTCAATTTGTTGTATATGTTTGAAGGTATTAAAAAGTGGTATAGAGCTTTGAAATACATTATCAAAACACATTATTTTGATTGCAAAATGTTAAATTAGCTTAATGCAAGTATGGTTTCCTTTTTTCTTATTTTTATTGAATGATCTATCATGGCAGAAAAGTATTTTAAATGCAGTTTTATGTATATATTTATTCTCCCTTTTCCACTTTTTTTTCTGAGATTTGCCACTTTAGAAATGGGCCATTAATTACTGTACTGGTTAAGGTCATAAGACCACTGGTCATATACTGATTAGGGTCATAAGACCACTAGGGTTGACCAATGAATGATGGTAAGAGGGGAGTAAAGTGGAACTGCGGTAAGTGGAGGTTTTAGCCTATTGGTGTGCATACGCACGTGGCAAGTGAATAGGGCAGTATTTATATGAATAAAGGAGAAATAGTAAGCTATATTTTCAAAACACCTTTGTACTCAAGAGAAAAGTAAACTTAAAATGGTGCAGAGATGTAACATTGGTACACTGACATATAGTCTCTAGTCACTGAAATGTGCTGTTTGCTTCCTAAAATTTCATTACTGTTTTCAGTAAGTTGATTTCTTAATTAGCAAACAAGAAGCCTTTTTTTTCTGATAGCTTTTTATTTTGAAAATATGCATCTAAGGTAGTTAGAGATACAATTTTTCATTTCCTGGGTAATGATCCCATAAGCCCATAATGTGCATTAGAATGATAATTGCTTTGGTTTGCTGACATTTATTCTATAAGACATTTCTTTTCTTTTCTTTTTTTTTTTTGTTCAACCCTTGTACATCATTCTTAATGGTCTGGCCTCCAGTGGCTCACATCCATGCCAGGTCTGCCAACTAGTATCCTACCCCCTGGACATAATGTTGAATTGCTAGGGAAAGTCATGGAATTTAATGGCATTCTTGTGGCTCAGCCTTCTTTGTGCCCAATCCAGGTGCTTTTTTTATATACCCTGCCCTCTTTGCCTTTCCCCTCACTAACTGACCGTTCCAAGGGCACATCCCTTCTATAGGCCATACCTGCACTTAAGGAGCACATCCATCCCTCCCTGCTTCTCTGTCAGTTGCTCGAGCTGCTAATCAGTTCCAGTTTGGCTGGACTGTATTCAGGACTTTATCCCTCTGTCCTACTGGAGTGACTCAGTAAAACATTTTTTAAGATATGTTATTACAAAATGATTGATACAGTCATAGTTAGAAACCTTATTGGAAGATTTTAATAAAGATGAACATTTGTATTGCTATAAGAATTGCCAGACTGTTTGGGGGATTTCTGTTTTATTTAGGAAAATAAAAGTAAGTTATGTACTCACCATAACGTTCCATGTTTGTTGTCCACAATCTCACCTTCATTCTTGCTGGTTGGGTTCAGAGCTAATCCTCGGCTTCGACTTGGCCGCATACTAAACTCATGAACTTCCACTGATTTGAAGCTACAACCTATTCCAAGATGCCTAACGGCCATCCTCTGGATCTCGTTTGAGAGACTAATCACTAGAGTATGGTAACATATGTAAAAAAAGGTTGTATGAAATGCATTGCTCATAAAACTGAAGAGACAAGAAGGGAATAAGATCATAATGTTCTTCATCTCACATTGCTGCAGTCCTTACACTTGGGTAGTCCGCTGTCCTCGGTCGGCCCGAATATCAAAGTATAAGGCTGACGTCGGTCAAGGCGCATTTGACTGACATCAGGACGTCAGGGTACAAATGCGCATGACCGACGTCATATCCTCAGTCTTTTTTGCCGCATGGTCCGATGCAGAAGCAGCGTTGCAAGTGCCGGTTGGCGTTCTGAAATTGTTCGATTTCGGAGTTTCAGACCGAGTCAAAGTTGGCTAAGTACCCCGTTGGGGAATATTTTAGTTTTTTCTTGCCTCAGTGGTTTACCGGATGTCAGAAAAAGTGAATAATTGTATTTCTTGTGGGAAACAGATACCGCATAGAGACTACCATACTTTGTGTATTCCTTGTTTAGGGCCTGAGCACGACGTTGTTGGGTGTCGCTCTTGTGCTAGATTCAATAAGCGCACTATTAAGAGAAGATTAGATTGTGCCAGGTTAGTCTTCGGGAAGCGGTGCAATTATAAAATGCCGTCGGATGCTCCGACGCCCGCTTCTTCGAAGAAGCGCAAGGACAAAGCAGTTAAACCTAGGCTAGAGGAACCGTCAGTACCGGACGCCGGTTCTTTAGAGGTGTCGGTGGAGCCGGTGGTTCCACCGGAGGTTTCTTTGGGATCCCAGGGAGAGACTTTGTTATTGCAGGATGTGGCCTCTCAGGAGGCAGGCCAGGCTGATGGGGCTTCTCAGGTTACTATACTCCCTCCCTGCCTAGGGTGGTTAGGCCCTCTCCTTCTGTTTCCAAGGCTTCTCCCAGGGGCAGGCCAGGTTTAGCTTCAGTTGGTGTTACCCCTAGCTCTTCAGGAACTGTGCCCAAGAAGCATATGCTTAAAATGGCAGAAGATTTGATTACTTTGATTAGGGTTCTATGCCCCCTCCTGATAAGAGACCTAGGGTGGAGCCTGAGCTAGGGAGTTTTGAGCAGGCTTCAGATGTTTCAGAGTCTTCGGCTGAAGACTTACAGGAGTACTCTCCTTATTCTGATTCTGATGTGGATGATTCTACTCCTTCTGCTTCTCCTCCTGAGGATTTTTCTTTTCAGAAACTCTTCATTCCATGAGGGAGCATTTTAAGTGGGAAGGTCAGGACTTCTCTGATTCCAGGAAAAGGCTTAGGGAATTTTTGTTTTTACCCCAGCATAGGCCTTTGGCTATACCTCCTGTTTTGGATGTAGTGGAAGATGTTTTTTCAGAGGCTTCTCTTAATCCTGATTCTTTGCCTCCTGCTCCTGTTAAACCGGATAGGTATTACAGGGTGCCTGAAGCTCATAAGTATCTTTTAAGAGTCCTAGGGCGGACCCAGAAACTGTTAGCCAGGGGCCTAAAGGTGTTAAGGCTTCTGTTGTTAAGAATCCGGTTCCTGCAGACAAAGAGGCCAGGGCCTTGGATAGATGGGGAAAGAAAGTTTATACTTCTTCCACTCTTGCTATGAGGGCTTTGAATTGCCAGTTTCACATGTTGAAATACCAAAACTATCTCCTTTCACAATTGAAGTCTAAGGTTGATGCTCTGGCAGAAGGTATTGATTGTAAAGAGTTGCAAGATTTAGTACATGTTTCTGAACAGGTGGGTAAGCATTCTTTGCAGTGTGGTTTTGATGCTGTACAGGCCTCGTCTAGGGTGGCTGCCACTGGGTCAGTTCTTCGCAGGCACGCCTGGCTGAGGGATCAAAATTTATCTGAACATGTTAAAACAAGGATTTTAGATGCTCCTTTACAATCTGACGTGTTGTTTGGTCCTCCTGTTGAGGCAGTTTTAAAGAAAATGGAAGACAAGGCTAAGTCTATGCAGACTGTTAAAGATTTTTTGCAGGTCCAGCCTCCAAAGTTTAGTAGAAATTGGCCTACTAAGGGGTGGACGATCCTTCTTATGATTCCCAGTCTAGGGGTAGATCTAGACGTGGTAGGGGCAGAGCTCAGGGCTCTTTCAGGCCTAGAACAGGGAGTTCTCCTGCACAGTCTTCGGTGAGGGCAGGGGTCAGTCCTTTCGTAAACAGACCCAATGACCTACCTTTTCAGCTGCCAGAGCCTTCTCGCCTGGCAGCACCTTTGGGAGGAAGGTTGGCACTTTTCAAAGAAAATTGGAGTTTAATTACCCAAGACAGATGGGTATTGGATATCATACACCATGGTTACAGGTTTTATTTCCATACCTTGCCTCCTTTCAAAGGCATGCCAGACGTTCCTCCTCAACAAAGAATAGAGGCTCACAAGCAAGTTTCTCTGTTACTCCAAATAGGGGCCATACAGCCGGTCCCTATGCCAGAAGTGGGCCTAGGATTTTATTCTCGCCTGTTCCTAGTACCAAAGAAGGGGAACACGTGGAGACCAATTTTGGATTTATCTACCCTCAACACTTATCTGGACATTCCCAAGTTCAAAATGTTGATGTTACAGCAGCTTTTACCTCTGCTGGGCAAAGATCATTGGATGGTAACTTTGGATCTCAAGGAGGCTTACCTTCATGTTCCTATCAGACTAAGTTGCAGGAAGTATCTGCGTTTTCGAGCTGGGACTTCTCACTATCAGTTCTCTGCATTGCCCTTTGGCTTATCTACTGCGCCCAGAGTGTTCACGAAAGTTCTGGCTCCAGTGATAGCTTTCTTCAGGCTAAAAGGAATACAGATCTATCCTTATTTGGATGACTGCCTGATTCTGGCTCAAGGAAGGGAAGAGCTTCTTCATCATTTGGAATATGTGATAGCAGTGCTAAGATGCCTGGGGTATTCTGTGAACGAAATAAAGTCCAGTCTAGTACCCTCTCAGGACATGTGCTTTCTGGGTGTGAGACTGAATACAGCATCCCAGATGGCCATTTTAACCCCGGACAAACAAAAGAGTCTATCCCTTTACTTCCATCAACTATCTCATCAGTCCGGGCTGACTGCAAGGACAGTCCTTCAAGACTTAGGGTTCATGGCATCTTGTATTCTGGTGCTTCCCAATGCCAAACTGCATATGAGGAAGCTGCAATGGTATCTCAAAATGTATGGACACAGCACTGCCAGGATCTGGACACTGTCATTCAAATAATACCTTGCATTCAAAAGGAATTTTTGTGGTGGGCTCAGGAATGTCACCTAAACAAGGGACTCTCTGTGACCCGGCCAGAGGCGAGTCAGATTTTAACGACAGATGCCTCAGACAAAGCTTGGGGAGCTCATCTAAATGGAAAGTGGATACAAGACAAGTGGCCTGCCAGACTACAACATCTACATATCAACCTGAAGGAGATGTTAGCAGTCCAGTTTGCATTAATAGCTTTCAAGGAGTTACTTCTTCCAGGGCAGGTGTTGATTCTAACAGACAACACAACTGTCATGTGGTACATCAACAAGCAAGGGGAACGATTCTTATCCTCTATGCAGGCAAGCAATGATTTTGTGGGAGACTGCTCTCAGTTTACAGCTCAATCTTCAGGCAAGGTTTCTGCCAGGAGCACAGAACTCCTTAGCAGATGTGTTGAGCAGACAATTATGGATCCCCACGAGTGGAAATTGGATCCTCATGTATTTCAGAAATTGACAGTGTCATGGGGAACTCCAGACATAGATCTGTTCGCTTCTCCACTAAACCATCAGCTGCCAAAGTTTTGCACAAAAGGTTTCATCCCACAGCTTGGAGAGTGGATGCTCTTTCTTTCAATTGGAGCAATCTTCATGTGTATGCCTTTCCACCTCTGCCTCTCCTCCCAAAGGTACTTCTAAAGGTCAGACAGGACAAGCCAAGGATGATTTTAATAGCTCCAGATTGGCCTCGACAGCACTGGTACCCATTACTGAGAAGTCTAGTACGGAAGCCTCCATGGCCTTTGCCTTCGATTCCACACCTGTTGTCACAGGAGGACAGCCATTTGCTCAATGTCAAGCTTCACTCTCTGCACCTAACAGCCTGGCATATTCTGTTTTGAACCATAGTGGGCCTCCACTTCCTCAGCAAGTTTTGAATGTTATTTTGGAAGCTAGAAGGCCTAGTACAAGGAAAGTGTACGCAGATAAATGGAAGAGATTTTTATTTTGGAGTGCAGCAAAAGATTTTGATGTTTCTGGGCCTAATTTGAGTGTGGCTCTTCAATATCTTACTGAGTTACTGGACAAAGGTTTGTCTTTCTCTTCTATTAAGGTTCATGCTGCAGCAATTTCGCTCACTATGATTGTGACCCACCATTGTTTTCTCATCCTTTGTTCAAGCAATTTCTTAGAGGGGCAAAGAATATAAGACCCCCACAAAGCTCCTGCTCCTGCTTGGGATCTCAATTTTGTGTTGGAGAAACTCACTCTACAACCTTTTGAGCCTGCAGCTACTTCTGAGTTGAAATATTTATCATGGAAGACTGCTTTTTGTTGGCCATTACCTCTGCAAGAAGGGTTTCTGAATTGCAGGCCCTTATGGCGGTTGAGCCTTTCTTGATTTTCCATAAGGATAGGGTATCTTTACGTACTAATCCTTCCTTTATGCCTAAAGTGGTTTCTAGTGTGGCTTTAAACCAAACTATTCATTTGCCTACTTTTTATGCAAATCCCCAAAATAAGGGGAAAAGATTTTGCACACTTTAGATGTACACAGGCAGTTGCGATATTATTTGGACAGAACTAAAGGGTTCAGGCAGTCTCAGCAGTTGTTTGTTTCTTTTGCTTTGGGTTCTCAGGGCAAGCCTGTGTCAAAACAAACTATTTCTAAGTGGATTGGGTTTTGCATTGCTTTCTGTTATTCCCATCATGGCAAGGAGATTCCAGCTGGGATTAGGCCTCATTCCACTAGGGCTACTGCCACTGACAGCCTTTTTGAGGAGTGGCAACCAAGGATATTTTGGAGGCAGCTACTTGGAGTTCAGTGCATACTTTCTCTAGGCATTATCACCTACCACTTTACTCTAAATCCAGGGCTGGTTTTGCCACTGCTGTTTTGCAGGGCATTTTGGCAGCTCCTGCTTCCTTGTAGTTTGGCCATCCTCCCTTTCCTCTGCTTTGGGATTCTACCCAAGTGTAAGGACTGCAGCAATGTGAGATGAAGAACATAGTACAGTTTTGTACCTACCATAAATGTAGATGTTCGAAGATCCACATTGCTGCAGTCCAATTTACCTCCCTCCTTCCCTCTGTAGTTAGAGGTGGTTGTGTGGGTTGGGTTGTAAATATTGTGTATATTGTATATATTGTACAGATAACTAGTGCAGGGGTGGTTGGTTGTTTGTTTGCTGTCTTTTGGTTTTGACCTTTATGTTTAGGGTCTTCTGACATCTGGGGCAAGAAAAGACTGAGGATATGACGTCGGTCATGCGCATTTGTACCCTGACGTCCTGATGTCAGTCAAATGCGCCTTGACCGACGTCAGCCTTATACTTTGATATTCGGGCCGACCGAGGACAGCGGACTACCCAAGTGTAAGGACTGCAGCAATGTGGATCTTCGAACATCTACATTTATGGTAGGTACAAAACTGTACTTTTTGCAAATTATAATCTCATCTAGATCCTCCAGGAGGCGGAATGGATGGGTGGGATGCAAGAATGAAGGTGAGATTGTGGACAACAAACATGGAACGTTATGGTGAGTACATAACTTCTTTATGTTATGTTGTCCCATCCCACCTTCATTCTTGCTGGTTGGGGCAGAGTCCCCAGCACCTTTGTCTTGGGTGGCTCGAGAGGGTATGTAAGGGAGAGGCTCTTTACATTACCTCGAATATGGGTTCTCAAAGGAGAAAGGAGGGAAAGCCATATTTTTCCAATCAAGGTCAAGTTTATGAGGAAAAGAGCAGGAAGGATAACCTGCTAAGAATTCCCATTACTTATGCTAGTAATATTAGATTGCTGCAGAATATTTATCATAGGAACTCGAACATATTATGTTCTGATGACCGAGTTAAAACTTTGATAGGGACCACCCCTCAGTATGCTTATAAGAACAAAGAAATCCCTTAAGAGACTCTTATGTGGCCCTAGATATAAACAAGCAATAGATATTCAACCTACTACTCCCATGTACTGTCAGTATATTAACAAGAGAGGGTATTTTAGACATCCAGACACTGGAAAGACTACCTTTTTCAGACTTACAGCTGATTGTAATATTACTAATATTGTGTACCTAGCTTTTTGTACTACATGTTTTTCATTCTATGTGGGCATGACCACTAGAAGGTTTCGTGATAGGATTAGGGAACACATATATGACATAAACAGAGGGGCAGGAACTAATGCCCTGGCTAGGCATGCTCTAGTATCAGAGGCAACACATAACTTTCAATTCATGGTAATTGAGAAAGTTCAGCTAGGATGTAGAGGTGCTGCAATTAGGAATTTGGTAGAGACTAAAGAGCTTGAATCGATTATTAGGATGCGTGCCAATATGGGCAAAGGCTTAAACGATAAAATTTGTGTTAAACTGGTTTTGGTTAATAAGCCACTATGCAGATAAAGTCTCTATATATGTATTTTTATTGATTTATTAGTTCAATATTATGTCTGTGCTTTTCTTTTAAATCAGTGGCTATCTACCTAATTGTTTATTGGGAAATAACACTGATAGGCTGTTGCTGTTTTTAAAAATCTTTGTGGAGTTTATTGAATTGTCTGATGAAGTAACTCTGGCTATGAAAGCGCTCACCATTTTTGTACTATAGATTAAACTTTGGAGTTTTATTTGATGCTATCTGCTGTGGTCTGGTGTTTCCTATTTTTTTCTGCATATACTCTTTGTTTGGGAACCCAGTCTGCTCACATCACCTTGTATTTTTTATTTGAAATGTAATTTATCTTTATTTATTTATTTTACAATTGTTGATTGGGCTAGTCTAGCTGGATATAAGTCCATTTTCAGTAGAGGCCCGGAGAGAAAAGCTCCAGTGATTATTACAAGGTTTAAGAAGGTGTTACAATAGAAGTTATAACAAATTTAATGCTAACAGCAAACCAAAAAGTATATATATATATTTTTTTTCTGAAATGTGCAAATTACTATCTTAAAACCAAAACATATATAAGCCACATCCTACGTGATGTGCATATCACACTACTCATTACAATACAAAGAATCTAAAAACATAAATTTTATGAGAAGATGATAAAGTGTAATGAGAGGTAAAGAAAAGCTTAAAAGGGTGTAGGGAGAAAAGTAAAGAAAAGAAAAGAAACAGAGTACTCTAATTAATGCAAGGACATAGCCAATTTTATTGAGGTACAGTTTAGATGCCTTTAAAAAGTGGGAGAGAAGTCAGGGGTTGGATATCTGAGGGTTGTTTATTCCATATTTTCCAACAAAGTTGGAGAACAGGCAGTTCCCTGCTGAGTTATAGGGCATGGTAGGGAAAAAAATAGTGAAGAAGACAAGAAAAGAAACAGAGTTAGTCTGGGTTATTACAGGGGCATAGCCATTTTGTATTGAAATACAGTTTTAGATTCCTTTTAAAAAGTGGGAGAGAAGTCAGAGATGAGATATCCGAGGGTAGTTTATTCCATATTTTTCCAACAGAGTTTGAGAACAGGCAGTCACCTGCAGAGTTATTGGGTATGGTAGTTTTGATCAATAGTTTGTTTGAAGAGCGTAGATGTTTCTGATTATAGTAAGGTGTGATGTGGCTAGATAGTACTGGAGTTTTGGTAGGTTGGTGCAGGGTTTTGTGGGCTATTATGAGTTGTTGAAGTTTGAGCTGATTAGGAAGTTCTAGCCAACCTAGCTGTTTTAGGTTCAGGCAGTGATGGGTTCTAAAAAGGGATCCTGCAGCAAATATAGCAATATTATTGTAAGATGTTACTAGTTTACTGAGGTTTTTTTTTATAGATTGGTGTATATGGGGGAAACATAGAGTAAATTAGAGATTAGGTGAGTTCTGGCTAACGTGATTCTTGCAAGTGGAGTAAGAAAGGGTTTGATTCTGTATAGGATTCCTATTTTTTGTTCACTGATTTTATTGTAGTGTTGATATGATTGTCAAAGTTTAGATTGTTGTCTATTGTTATTCCTAATAATTTTGTGGTAGTGTCAGGAGAAATGATAGTACCGTTATTAAAAGTGATAGTGAAGTGTAAAGGGATGTGCTTTCGGGTTGGTGGGAAGAGAAGCAGTTTAGTTTTTTGGGGGTTAAGTAGTAGACAGTGATGAGAGAACCATTGATGTAATGGGATCCTATCTCGCCTACATTCACAACAGATGGGTTCGGAGCCGATCCATCGGCTCCGACTCGGCAACTAATACACTAGCACGAAGTCTCTCATTGGCTGGGCTACTCCCTATCCCAGGATGCACTACACCTGCTTCCCCAGATCTCGTTTGCCGCTTAACAAGCTGGACGTGGTCTCGACTTGGCTGGAGCTAAGTGGTTCTTTTTACCTTATTGGTCCTTGACCTAGGGAATTTTGTCTATATTAACCAAACAGCTGTTTTAACAGCTATTTCTTACTAGTTCTTATTGTTTTTTTGTTGAGTGCTTGTTTCCTAAAAATTTAATTTGTCAGTCGGGCAGGCCCGTTTAAGTTAGAGGGCCTTTGCCCTACCTTTTGAGTGCTTTAAGTTTATTAACTTTTGGTTAGTTGTCTTTTGGGCAAAGCCCGTTTAAATTAGAGGGCTTTGGGCGTTTAATTTGTTTCAAATTTTGTGAGGTAAACTTCACCAGTACTGCGCCAGTGTGTCTCGCTTTTCAGTTGGCTAATTTGTGTAGGGCTATATTTGTTGTGTAGAGTAGTATTTCCTTAGAGTTGTACTTGTTGTGGCCTGTATCATGTCTAAGGAACAAAAGTCAGGTTTTAAAAAATGCACTTGGTGCAAATATAAAATGTCCATTACAGACAGTCATTCAGTATGTGTTTATTGTTTGGGGCCGAAACATCTGCAAGAGACTTGTAGCGTCTGTCATGCGTTCTCACCTAGAGTTCTTCAAGAACGCAAGAACAAATTAATATTGAAAGGGCTTATCAAGCCTTCTTTTGAGGAAGGCTTAGATCTACCTGTTGCTTCCAAAAAGAAAAGATCGTCGGCTCCGACAAGTCCGTCGGAGCCGACTTCTAAAAAGACTAAATTGACCTCTTCTTCCTCGGCTCCACTGACTTCGGGGCCGAGGGTCTGCCTCGATACCTCCTACCTCGGCTCCATTGCTTTCGGAGCCGCAGGTTGGAGTATCGAGAGGTGAATCACCTCCATCGGTTCCAATGGCTTCGGAGCCGGTGGAAGTGTGCAGCTCAGACTCTTCCCCCTCGGCTCCGGAGAAGGCTCCTTCCGTGCCGATGGTGGTCCATGCTGTGGTGGAGTCGGCGCCGATAGCATTGGAGCCATTTCGGAGCCGGTCCCCTTCTCTCTCGGAGCCGAGAGGAAAGTCTTCTCGATTGTCTACCTCCTCTAAATCATCGAGACTTTCAGATTCGGACCTGGATAGGGTTTTACAGAGGCTATTCCAATCTCCAGTGTTTACTAAATTGGTCTCGGCTCCAGCACAGTTAGCTTCGGAGCCGATCCCCCCTCCAACACATTCGATTCCTCCTCCAACCTCCTTGGAGCTGTTGGAGTCGGTGGTGATGGAGCAAAGCGGAGCCATACGGTCGGAGCAGAGACCCCTTCGAGGTCTCTCGGTTCCGACTGTGCTTCCTACCCTGTCCTCCGGTTCAGGGTTTGGTACTGCGACCTCTTCAGCCGGGCCCGAGGGGAATACTTTGGGATTGGGTGCTTCGGTGCCTAGTCTTCCTCTCGGAGCATCGGCTGCTGGAATTCCCAGTGCCATCGTGGCCTCTAGACCAGTGACCTCCTTGGATTCTGGAGGTCCGGCCTTTGAGGCCATGAGGAGCAGGCTGGCCATGCCTTTGCCGGTTCAGCAAGATTCTACCTCACCGTCTCTAGATTTGGAGACTGGTGCCTTTGTTGTGTTGCAGCCCCCCGGCAGTGGGGCCCCAGGGCCTGAGGATACCCCATCGGGTTCCCTTCTTCGGTGGTCCGTCGAAACTGCTTCGGACGAACCCCACGGAAGAAATTGTGTAAGAGGAAGCACGTAGACTCCCAAGATGAGTCTATTACATCGGATACTGACCTCGATGACGCAGAAGGGTCCCCCAAATCATCTTCGGATGATATCTCCTTCTCAGATATCTTGGAGATTCTGAGACAGAGAGGTGACTGGCAAGCCAAAACCCCTTCAGCTGAGGAGTCAGTCTTCCTCAAGGCCTTTGGGGCCCAGCCTTCCCCCTCCTGGTGTCTCCGCCCTTCGATGAACTCCTTGATTTGGTTTCTCGAAGGGTGTGGGAACACCCTGATTCTGTGGAACCGGTGCCTGCGAGGCCCAATAAATTTTTGTCAGCCCCCCTCCAGAAGGAGTTTCTCACAAAGGGTGTGCCTGTAGATGCTTTGGTGGTGGCTTCTGCCACACAGCAGGACGTGGCAGAGGCTTCGACGTCTATTCATCCTCCTAATAAGGATTCTAGGAGTATGGATAGGTGGAAGCGTGCCCTGTCCTCAGCGGCCTTTACCTTACGGTCGCTGAACTACTTATGTCATTTTACGAGGCTCCAAAGGGATTTTCTCAAAGAGCTAAATGACTCTCTTGTTGGTAATCTACCTGAGGCGCTGGCCCCGACTGTTGGCGCACAGATGACTACCCTCTTTTCTATTGTTAACTCGTCCATGAGGCTCATTTCATATGCGGCCGAAGGGCGAGTAGAGCAGCGGAACAGGCGTTGCCCTCAGGAGACAAGCCTGGTTACGCTTGTGTTCTCACGGAGGCTTTCAAGTCTTCCTTCGCCGACGCCCTTTGATGGGTCATCTTTGTTTGGACCCAAGGTGAAGGACACACTAACTCGGTGCGAGCAGGAGGGCAAGACTTTGACTGCCGTTGGGGCCCGATTTTCCGCTCCTTCTAGGCCTTACCCCAAGGCTGGGAGAGGAGGGAAAATGTGGTTTAGAAAATCTCAGAAGTCTTTCCCTACTCCACCCAGTGATTCCCCCTCCAGAGGCAGGGGGGGGGGGGGTTTTGGAAGACGCCGCCCCAGAGGTGGCAGAGGCCCGCGTAACTCTGGAGACCGCGATTCCTTTCGTGGTTCTTCATACAACCAGCGTTCCTGAGTTGTTGCCCGACTGTGCAACTCCGGAGCCAGTCGGGTCGCTTATGGCGCACCCACAAGCTTGGGAATCCATAACAAGCGATCAGTGGGTGCTTCGCATTATTACCGGAGGTTATATCATCCCCTTCAACAAACCCCCCCTTTCTTTAAGGAAATCCCGGACGTACCACCCAGTCAGCGGGATCAAGCAGCATTAGAGGTTTCAAAGCTGCTAGAAAAAGAGCCATCCAGCCTGTCCCCATCGACCAGATCGGATCAGGAACTTACTCAAAATTATTTTTGGTACCAAAAAAGACAGGGGACTTCAGGCCCATTTTGGACCTCAGTTCATTGAATCGTTTCGTAAAGAAGTCCAAATTCCGAATGGTCACTCTTCAATCGATTCTTCCTTTGCTGGAAAAAGATGCATGGATGTGCTCCATAGATCTCCAGGACGCTTACTATCACATTCCCATAGCTCAAGAGTCCAGGAGACATTTACGCTTCCGCCTCGGAGTCAGTCATTTTCAATTCCGAGCACTGCCCTTTGGTCTCACCACAGCCCCCAGGGTGTTCACCAAGTGTCTGGCAGTGGTAACTGCTCACCTGAGAAGTCTGGGATTCCAGGTGTTTCCTTATCTAGACGACTGGCTCCTTACTGCCACCTCCGAGCATCTACTACTCCAAGCGCTCAGAGCCACGTTCACCTTGGGCCGTTTCTTGGGGATCACGTTCAATTTGCAAAAATCTGTACTACAGCCATCTCAGCATATTACTTTCATAGGCGCAGACTTAGACACAAAAAGAATGCGCGCCTATTTACCGGCAGCAAGAATTCAGGTCTTACAAGATCAAGTCAAATCCTGTCTCCCCCTACAAAGAGCCCCGGCCCATCGGATCCTACAACTGTTGGGCTCGATGGCGTCGACCATACTTTTAGTTCCCTTGGCCAGACTTCACATGCAAATTTTACAATGGCTACTGTCGGTTCAATGGACTTATCAGGAACTTCCCTTGAACCACTTAATCATAATCACGGAAAGTTGCCGTCGAGATCTGCATTGGTGGCTTCTCCAATCAAATCTCGACCAGGGGCGACCCTTCATACCTCAACGTCCCGTTGCCACTGTGACTACGGATGCCTCCCAGGTAGGGTGGGGGGGTCATTACCTGGACAGGTCGGTCCAAGGCACATGGCAGATCCAGGAAACGCATTTGCATATCAATGTCCTGGAGATGAGAGCGGTACTATTGGTACTCCAAGCTCTCCATCACGCTCTCCCACAGGGCCCGATTACTATCCTATCCGACAATATGTCGGTGGTGTGGTACATAAACAAGCAAGGTGGAACCAGGTCTTACCCACTATGCAGAGAAGCCATGAGACTTTGGCACTGGGCGGTAGCTACCAACCGCTTTCTAATGGCAGCGCACATACCGGGGAAGTCCAATGTGATTGCGGACAGATTAAGCAGGACCATTCTTTTACCCCACGAGTGGTCCCTCAACCAGGGTATAGCTGCGAAAATCTTCGACAGATGGGGTCTTCCTTGCTGCGACCTGTTTGCCAGCCCTCACAATGCGAAATGCAGAGAGTTCTTCACACTGTTTCCTTCTCAGGGACAGATTCCCAGGGACGCTCTGACTCACATTTGGCCCCCCGGTCTTCTCTACGCCTTCCCTCCGTGAACCCCTCCTACCGAGGGTGATACAGAAGGCCATTTACATGGAGAGCGAGATGATTTTGATTGCCCCGCACTGGCCTCGTCAAGTTTGGTTTCCTTTCCTACAGAGGCATGCGATAGAAGGTCCATGGTTTCTGGATCCGGTGCCAGACCTGTTGACTCATCAGTCAGGACGGCTTCATCCGTCTCTCAGGTCCCTGAAGTTGGCAGCATGGTTACTCCACTTCCATCCTTAGTCCGAGACAATGCTCTTTCGCCGGACGTGGTCCACATACTGTCTTCTTCTCATAAACCTTCCACCATCAAACTTTATTCCAGTAAATGGAAAAGGTTTGCCTTCTGGGCTCAAGAACGGGTATAGATCCTCACTGCACCAGTATCGGAGGTTCTGAATTTTCTGGCCTCCCTTTTCAGTCGGGCTCTTCAGTTTCTACCATTAAGGTTCAGTTAGCGGCGATCTCTAATTTTCATGCTTCATTTGAACCTTCATTGATGTCTCACAAACTTTGTAAGGCTTTCCTTAAAGGGGCTTGGCTCCTTAGGCCTCCTTTATCTCATCCTGTCCCCCTTGGGATTTGAATATGGTTCTTGCTGCCCTAACTGCCCGTCCTTTCGAACCAGCTGCTACTTGTGATTTAAAATTTCTGTCTTGGAAAACGGCCTTTTTAGTAGCCATAACATCTGCTAGGCGAGTTTCAGAACTTCAAGCTCTTTGTTCTGATCCTCCCTATTTGATTTTTCACAAGCATAGAGTTTCATTGAAATTAAACCCTGCATTTATACCAAAAGTGGCCTCCTCTTTCTGTATGCAACAAACTATAGAACTCCCTGTCTTTTCCCAGAATTCTCTAATAACGCAGAATATACTTTGCATCAATTGGACGTACATAGACAACTGCGTTTTTATTTGAATAGAACCGCTCAAACGCGGAAATCAAATCAATTGTTTGTTTCCTTTGCAGTGAACAAATTGTGTCAACCAGTAACAAAAACCTCCATATCCAAATGGATTAAAGATTGTATCATTTTTATTTATTCACAGGCTGACAAAGACCTTCCCTTTCCAGTCAAGGCTCATTCTACCAGGGCAATGGCTACTTCCGTAGCTTTTCACTCCAAGTTATCAATAGATGATATTTGTGCTGCGGCAACCTGGACTTCTCCGCACACTTTCATTTCTCATTACAAATTGGATGTGGTTTCTCGAGGCAGAGCTTCCTTTGGTTCCACAGTTCTCAGGAGTGTGTTCCAATGAGCCACCCGGGATGTAGGTGCTAGGGACGCTGTCCCATCTGTTGTGAATGTAGGCGAGATAGGATCCCATTACATCTTTTAGTTATGTACTTACCATAACTTCAGATGTATGGGATCCATCTCGCCTACATTCATAAGTACCCACCCTCCTTCCCCCTTCCATTCGGATTTAGAGGAGCTGTAGTCTCTTTTTTCTTGGAGATCTTTCTTGAAGAACTTTAGTTGGTTATAGTGACTACTAATTTTTCTGTGTTTGCATGGATGTATGAAAGCGAACAAACAAGATCTGGGGAAGCAGGTGTAGTGCATCCTGGGATAGGGAGTAGCCCAGCCAATGAGAGACTTTGTGCTAGTGTATTAGTTGCCGAGTCGGAGCCGATGGATCGGCTCCGAACCCATCTGTTGTGAATGTAGGCGAGATGGATCCCATACATCCGAAGTTATGGTAAGTACATAACTAAAAGTTCTACAGTGTTAAAGGCTTTTTGGGTAAGAGACTGGAGTTCCGTTTGAGAATTCTTTCTTCACCAATACCATACAAACTCTAGCAAGCCACCTATCTCTTGACATTTCTAAACTACTCTCACCTACTTTAAAAACCACTTTTCCTCCCCTTTACCTACAACCTGTATCTACCTCCTATATTCAATATCTAATCCAAAAACTTAAACCTACCTCCCCATTTGCAGACAAGCTTCCTGCAGAATTCCTACAAATAGGAGCTAAAGCAACTGCTTACCCAGTTTCTATTCTAATAAATAGATCTATAAAGGAAGGTATTTTCCCTTCTATCTGGAAGATATTCTACATCATTCCCTTACACAAAGGAGGCAAGTCTACTGACTTCTCTAACTTTCGTCCCATCGCCAAAATTATGGAAAAATGTATCCATAAACAATTACTCAACCACCTCCTCCATAATAAACTAATTGCTAATACTCAACATGGATTTAGACCTTCCCACAGTACTACCACAGCATTACTCTCCTTTACCAACACCATCAACTATAACCGCAACAATAATAAACTTACTTCTTCTCTATTCTTAGACCTATCAAAAGCCTTTGACATGGTCAATCATAAACTCCTTCTGCACATACTAAAATCTCTTGCACTAGATCCCTCCTCCTTAACTTGGTTTACTTCTTATCTAGAAAACCGTCATCAGGCAGTACTCTGGAAAAATTCACTATCTTCTCTCCTTCCTAACTCATTAGGAGTTCCTCAAGGGTCTGTCCTAGGCCCACTTCTATTTTCTATATTTATTAATGACCTCCAATCAGCTATCCCTAACAGTACCTGCATACAATATGCAGATGATTCCACAATAATTTGTACTGCTTCCTCTCAAACTGAATTTCATTCTCTTACTCAAAAAGCATATTCCAATGTTGAACAGTGGTTCTCTGACTGCTGTCTACTCCTTAACCCTAAGAAAACTAAATTGTTACTATTTTCACCTACCCGTAAATATATTTCTCTAAACTTTACTATTACTTCTTCTGATAATACTCAAATTCACCCTGATTCCTCAACAAAATTGCTAGGTGTTACTATTGACAATAATCTTAACTGTGATTGTCACATCAACAACACAATAAAAGTAATTAATAAAAAGATTGGATCCCTGTACAGAATCAAACCCTTCCTTACACCTGAAACCCGGACCACCTTAGCACAATCTCACCTTATCTCTACCCTTCTATATGCTTCCCCTATTTTCACTAACCTCTCTAAATGTAACCTTAAGAAACTAGCTACATCTTACCATAATATTGCTAGATTTGCTACAGGATCCCAGTTTAGAACTCATCACTGTCTAAACTTAAAGGAACTAGGCTGGCTTGAACTTCCAAACAAACTCAGCTATCAACAGTTCTTAATAGCTCACAAAATACTATATCAGCCATCTAAAACACCTATACTCAGTAATCTCTTGACTCCCTACAACAACCTAAAACAACTTTGTTCTTCAGACAAACTGCTAGTTAATACTACCAAACCCATTAATTCTGCAGGTTATAGCCTTTTTTCCAACTCAGTTGGCAAAATATGGAACAACCTTCCATCAAATATCTCCTCTTTGCCGACACTTCCACTCTTTAAAAAACAACTTGAAATTCATCTCAATAAACACTGGCTTTGCTCCTGTACCATCCCTGACTAACCTTCCTTCTTCCTTTCCTCTACCTCAATACCTCCTTCTCTACTACAGTATCCTGACTGACTTAATTTGACATCATATCTTTGTAGATATAACTAATCTCATATATAATAATTATATATAAAAAAAAAAAAAACTCTTCAAGAGAATTTATGATCTTGTTATGGATTTTTTACTCCTACATGTGTATTACTTTTACTAAAATCTTCATATCTTGTATGCTTAATGCTTTTTATTTGTTATGTATTTGTATTCTCTAATCTTGTTTTAACCAATGGAGCTTTTCTCCCTGAGCCTCCACTGAAAATGGACATATATCCAGCTGGACTAGCCCGGTCAACAAATGTAAAATAAATAAAAATAAAAAATAAAATAAGTAGAAATACAGATTATAGTAGAATCGTCTGCATATTGAATACAGATAGTATTTGGAATAGCTAATTGCAGGTCGTTGATAAAGATGGAGAAAAAGAAGTGGACCTAAGATGGAGCCTTGCGACACTCCTAGAGAGATAGGAATATGGTCAGATAGTGAATTTTTCCAGAGTACCGCCTGCTGTCGGTTTTCTAGGTAAGATTTAAACCAAGTTATGGTTATAATGAAAACCTAAATGCATTTTAAGTATCTTTTAAATAACTTTTTAAATACATTTATTCATACTTTCATTTAAAACCTTATGAAAATTAATTATAATTCAGCTTGAGTAAATAACTAAGAAAATTCATGTACTGTTACTGACAACTACCCAAACCAAAACAATATAGTAAGACGGCATAGTATAAACTATAAATATATCACACATTGAGTATATCAGATATATTAAGCTAGATAAATCAAATACATATATTTATGGATGATAATTCTGAAAGAGCCCATCAGTTTTTAATTGTATTAAGTGATTAAAAGCTGGACAGAATATTAAGTAACTTATTCAAAATTAGTTGTAAAGAATAGATCAATACAAATTATTATAATTTAGCTGATCATAATGTCAACAGTGACTGATAGAAATATGGTCATTTAAACCAGGCAAACCAGTGACATTCAATCAAAGCTGACAAAGTAATTCCCTAAACTCTACCATCGTTTCCCATGGCCTACCATTGGGATCTTTTTCAACCTTCTCTAACACAGCAAATTGAAAACAAACAGGATAACATAATTGGCAAAAAGCTACATAAATAATTCCACTGGTACTTAAATCACTGAATATATAAGATCTAAATATTTATCAATTTATTTAGTTGGCAGGATGTCATCCTCAAAAACATGTTTATGTTGTTTACAAAAGCCAGTAGCTACTTTCTTAAAATTAACTTCAATAGATTAAATTTTTCCAAACTTTTTAAAATTATTTTTAAGATTTTTACCCTGCTTATTTACGGACTGTTTCAGTCACATTCAGAGCAGATTTAAAAATAATCCAGTTTTTCTTCATGATGTTTTTATCCAGTGGTGCATCTTTTTTGAAATTTCAACACCATAGCACTTTTTTTAATTTCAAACTGTTCTGTTTATTGTATCTCGCATTTTTAGAGGTGGGCAAAATACCTTTTCCTAATAGGGGCACAAAGCTATCATGTTGACTCTCTGTAACTTCCTCTCTCAAATTATTAATGAAATCTTGGGGATATCCCCTTTTTATAAGCAGAACTGTTAACTTTTTCCTTTCTTGGTTGTACTTATCATCAGAAGTGATGTGAGCCAGTCTAACAAATTTACCTTTTATTAAATTATTAATTTGTAAAAAAAGATGTCAGCTATTGCAGTGTAAAATTAATTTAAAAAAGGTTGCTTCCTATAAATTTTGTAAACAAAACTCACTTTATCATTAAACAACACGGTATCTAAAAAATAATTTCATTTGGTGTAAAATTATAGGTGAACTTTAAGAAATGTGTTGTATTATTAAAATAATTTATAAATTCAACCCTTTTGTACTCATCCTTCCAAAAATACGTACAGTATCAAGGTATGTAACATAACACATCTAATAGAAGGTAAAGTTAGTACCATAAATGAAGACTGACTTCCATTTCTACATCACCATGTTTGCATAAATTAGAGCAGTGCCTGTAGGTACCCCTTTGACCTGTTAGTAAAATTCACCTTCAAAAAAAATTAAAATTATTTTTAAAACTTTTTCTCATCAATCAACCAATAATTCAAGTCCCCTACTTTCTAAAAAATCATTACTGAACATAGTTAATTCTGTATAATGTGGTATACATGAAATAAAGTCAAGAATATCCAGGATAAGAAACCAAAGATCCTTGTCTAAAAGATCTATTTTTGTAGTAACTAAAAAAAATCCCAGAAGACTGAATGCTGTAATTAAATCAAAAGGTGCTTCAACAAAGTATTAGTTTAAGGGTGTTCACACACAACAAAGTATTAGTTTAAGGGTGTGCACACTTATACAACCAGTGTATTGTGTTTTTTATTTTTTATATTTTTCCCCTAACAGATTTTTTTTTCAATTGAATTGTACATGTTATAGGTCACATTAAAGGTGGGAAAAATTTTGAAATGATTTATTGTGGTCTCATTTTTTAATATCACAAAAACCTGGCATTTTAACAGGGGTGTGTATACTTTTTATATCCAGTGTAAATACGGATAGTATGTCTTTAATGCTTTTTTTATTAAAATACAGTTAAATACATGGTTTATAAGTGATCATTATGCTCAGCATGCAGGCTAACTAAAATGAGTTAACAGTGTTGAACATAATAAAACATTTTAAAATGAAATGAGATTTCTTACTGGCCATGGTCCCCATCTCCAGGGTTGTGAGCCCTGGCTGGTTTTCTGAATCACCTCTATTATTATAATCCATCAGTGACCAAGGGTGGGTCTCAAGTCTTCAGGTACTTGCTATTTTGCCTTTCTTGCTCCTCATCTTTAGACTCTGCTATCATGGTATCTTATAGTCCCCTGTATTACATTATTTCAAAAATAGCCCTGAATTTTTTTTTTCCAAGTACTTGCAAATTTACTACATAATTTTGTATCTTATGGATTAATTGCTTTAACTGCATGTATAATTTTACTTGCTTTTTGCAATGGATTACTTTTCTATTCTATGTGTATTTTCTTTCTTTCTACATTGCTTAGTGGTAAGTACATGACAGCATTTGAACTTTGGAGAGTATAGAGGAGAATCATGACCCAAGGACTGTTATTAATCCCTCACGCCAACAGTGTACAGAGGTAATGGCAACAAGATGAGTGGACTTTAGGGAGGAAAAAGTTATCATTTCTTTTATAAATATTAACAAGACCCCACCTAGAGTGCTGCATGTAGTTTTTGAGACCATACATATTAAAACAGATTAGTCTAGTGAAAGGGATGTAAAGGCATGCTGCAACAATAGTGAGGAATTTAGAGAACCTAGATTATCAGGAAAGGGAAGGGGCATAACTCAGCCTCACCATGGGGTGAAAGCAAGGTGTGAGGTACAGGATTTGGAAGGATAGAAAAAAAGAAACAGGAGAAGGCATCGCTGGTAAATAGAGTAAACTAAGTATGAGCATAAAGAAATGTTAGACTGTAAAACAGGAAGGGGTTTGAAATGATATGTAAAAAATGGTATTGGAGAGGACACTGCATAGGATGCAAACAAGAATATCTAAACAGATTCATTAGGCTCAGTAATTTCCAGTGTTGGCATATTTATATATTTATGTATTTGTATGCTAGGAAATTCATATTGGTGTCATATTATATATATATATATATATATATATATATATATATATATATATATGAGTATATCAGTTATCAGCAAATGACAATTACTTGATTTTCAAACTTTGGCGATTTTCTTGCTTAATGGGTGAAGGGTCGTTTCCTGTTGCACTTTCAGCCTCATTATCCAACAGAGTGCATCCATCTTGCTTTAAGCCTTTTTTCACATTTATGAATTCAATTGCAGCACTAGGCTTTAGCCTACAGCTTTTGTGAAAGACTGTTTCTTGCATTTACAACATTGTAAAAAAACTTCTTTATATCTTCACATTCATCACTGTGGCTTTTGGTAGAAGATTAAAATCTGATTTAGAAATTTTAACTATGCTAAAGATTTTATTTTCTGTTTATCTTGGCAGCTTCTAATTTAATTAAACTCTTTCTAAAAAATGACATGATTAACAGCATATCATCTAGATTTCGTTAGCCACCATTAATAATTCAGCATTCCATTAAAGATGCACGTTCAATAAACCTTCCAAGCATGGCACAAAGACTGTAGCTTGGCATATTGCTGTCTTTATACCGATTCCTAGAACTATATTAGAATGTATTTTTAACAGCTTTCTTTCATAATATTACACATTTGCAGGTGGGTGGGCCATCAACGACACGTTATGCTGTGAGGACACTGGCCATCTGCACTCAGAAAAGCCAGCAGGCCTGTGAAGAAACAGTGAGGTCCGATAAAAGTAAGTTTTTTTTTTATACCTTAACATTTTAAGTGGAACCAGACTAGAAAAGCAATGCTGTTGTATGTTGTTCCAATTGTTTGAAGACAAATATGTAGGATACTTTGTTTTTTAATTTTATTTCACAGGGGGCATAACATTTTCATTACATTAACCTCATACATAAGTAGCCTCCTTATTAGCATGTAAGTTGCTCCATTTTCAATTGTAATGCGAAAGGGCTTTCCATTGACATTTGTCTTACTCATTGGAACTCACTTTCACTGAACTGAAAAACATCAGAGTTCCTTCATTCAGCACCAAGCCACTAAAGTACTTTGCCACTGTAAATGAATGCAAATGCTATAGCGACCCCAGAGAGGGAAATTTCACCAAATAACTTGGCTTTTACGTAGTCTGCTTGTTGCCCTTACTTAAGTATTATGACTCAACTCTGCATGCTCTTTACCATGCTGTTTAATACTAAGTGTATACACATTTTCTTTTCATCCTAGGTTGTACCCTGCATAAGATTACTTTTATACTTAAACCCTTCCTGGGCATTCATGGCTCATACAGCAAAGCATATTGCCTGGGAAGGCTACAACATTCAACACATTGTGCACACTGCTACTAGCAAAAAATTATACACTTACTGCTGATGTACTGGAGGTATACTAACAACCATACAAACTGATCACATGTATATGATGTGCATGTCTGCATAGATTTCTTCCTGGGTGAACTGCAACATTCAACAGTTTGTTCATACAGCTTCTAGCTCTACACAACAATTATTGCTGATGTACTGTAGGGGTCCTGCCAAACGTACAACCTGCATGAAGGTGTGTGTGTGTGTATGTGTGCATGAGAGAGGGGGGGAGGGAAAGAGAGAGAGAGAGTGAGCGCTAAATATATCTGCATGTACAGTGTCTATGTGTGTGTGTGTGTGTGTGTGTGTGTGTGTGTGTGTGTGTGTGTGTGTGTGTGTGTGTGTGTGTTGTCTATGTGCCCTGCAATGGACTGGAATCCTATGAAGAATTTGCTTCAGTGTCTTTTCTTTTACTGAGGGCCAGAATAGGCTTCTAGTCCACTGCGGCCCAGCACTGGATAAAGTGGGTATTGGATGACAAATGGAAGAATGGAAAACTGACTTGAGAATAGCACTAGCAACAACTTGTGGGAGAATTTCATGCATTATAAATTAGGTAATGACATAGCTCTGCAAAGCCAAACATGAATTAAGTATTGGCATCTCAACCAAAGATAACGGAAAGCCTTTTTCAGCTATGTCAGGAGTATTAAAACAGTACTCAATGCTATACCAAGTTGATCTCCAGTGGTACCACCCATTCTTCCTAACTGTCTGATATTTGCCAGAAATACAAAATTTCTTCTTAAAATAGCAGGGTGCCACAAAATGTTGTGTGGGTCTATTAAATCATGATTTGTTTTCAGACTGTTCCCTTCCATGACGGGTCCCTACTTTAGGCCAGCAATCAACAATACTCAATCCTCACCACTGACTCAGGTAAGCAACTGTCACTAAAAACAAGGATGGGTTCACACTGTATTTTCAGATACAGCTCCCTGCACCAAGCATAATTTTCCTTAAGAGCGCACAGGTAGCATGCTGCAGACTTGGGGCTAGACTCACTTTCTCTCTCCAGGCCACACAAAACTCCACACTGACCACTTTGGAGTTCTGTGTCCCTGTTCTCAGTAGCTGACACACACTTGGATATTTCAGTTTCATGCACACCTTGGAAAAGCTGGCACAGATTTGCTAGCTGTGCCTCTTTCTGCCCAGACTATGAGGTAGTCATGCTGATAGCAGTCAGCTACCCTGAGACTCTTACAAAGGGTACCCAATTATACTGTGTAAAATTAATACTAATATAAATGTTAGGGTGTGACCAAAGCAGCAAGGCTTTTAAGAGTGGCCACAGTGTCACTAAAATAAGCATAAGAGATCTTGAGATGTTGCAATTAAAGGTATTAAAATATTTATTGATAAATAATAAAACAAAACAGGAGAATACTGAATACAGTAAACAACAGAGTTTCAGCCACAGAGATATAAAAAATAAATACAGTTGAATAGTTTCTCACAGATGCAGAAAACAGTACTAAACTCTTCTCACTTAATGTCCCTGACTGACTAAAGAAAATAATTACTGTTCCCTGCTCATGTGTGCGGTGTGTGTTACCACAGCAAAAGCCAGATGATGTCTTTCTTTGACTATGTGGATGTGTGAGATATTTATCCTGTCAGAAATCTTTCCTGTCTGGTTCCAAAAGTGCTGCTGTGAGAGTTCCAAAGAAACCAGATGCTGGTTAGAGGATGACATTATCTCTGGTCACCTGACTCTAGTACAATATACATACACAACCTTTGCTAAGATCTGTGGCAGCATCTGAAAGCTATAACACAATTTCAAACTTTCTAACCTTCCAGGGTTCTCTGATAAACATACGCATTTGATTAGTTACAACAATACAACCTAATATACATGCATATATTCTTTCTGTCCAGCAAGACCTACTGTTGATGCATTTTAATACAAGTAACTTTGCAAATATATTTTTAACTCAAACATCAGTACAAACAGTCAAATAACAAAATTCTTTACAAAACTCCAGCTAGCTATGTTGGCATATGTACATGTGTACTGCCCTCCTCTCCCTGACACAGATGGCACTACCTCATACATCACACCTTCATCAACGTAATGTCATTAATCTGCATCCAGGGCATCACTGATATCAATATAATAATGATGTTAGCAGATTTACAGTTGCAACCTTTTGTGAAAAGAGCGGAACAAGAACATGAATAGCAGTGGTTCAGTGGTAAGGGGTCAGATGAATTCTGAGGAGAGAAATCAAGTGGAGGAACTGAACTTACTGAAGAAGGGCTGAAAGAGGCAGTGACTCAGTCACATATTGGCTAAGATAAGTAAAAACTTACTCTGACCAGGAGAACAGACCGACTATGGAATATTACTGCACTGACATTCAAAGTTGCTTGCTGTATTTTCTTGTTTGATGTATCCCACATTGGTTGAGATTAAAAAAAGACACCCAAGTTGTTTCCAAGCAGGCATTTTAGCCAGACAGTCCACATCAAAATTGTATCATGCAAAAACAGGATGCATCGCAAAAAAAAAAAAAAAAACGGTTTGCACTGCTTGATATGATATGTAAGACTGCATGTCTTAAGATGATGTAGGAATGTAACTGATAAGATGAATTCATTGAAATGACAACACCTTTGAACTATGCTTCTCAGTCAGTACAATTGCTTACTGTGAGTTTTCAGTGAGACATAGCAGTGTATTGCCTCTTTGGAATATTATATCCCATGCAGTTCATCCGGTCAGTCTATATTAATAAATAAAAACACATCAATGTCACACTTCTTGAATTTGTAAATTTATTTGTTATAAGCATTATTCTTTATACACTTAATTGTTGCTCATGTTATATGCCTTTCACCTTATCAACTTTAAATAACACCAGTGCTTGTATTTCAGATGTATTACTTTACGTTTTTGTTTTCTAATATAGTTGCTGTAATACAAAGGTCTGTTTTTACTTGCTTCAGAAAAAATGTAAACATTTTAAAAAGCCTAGGATAGCACTAGGATCTATTGCATTTTTGAAAACATCACTTGTTTGAATACAGTTTGTGTGAGTGTAACTGGTGTTTGTGAAAAAATTCTTAATGTTCTTTTTCCATTAGACACAAGCTTACAACATCACCAGTGCTGACCAGAGGTCTGTGTTTCTTGCACCCATGCTCTTACCAGGATGAAAATTGTGGGGAATTGGAGAATTCTACCAGCCTTCTTTTGGGAGTTTGGGCTGTGGGTGTGTGTGAGTGTGTATGGAGTATTTGTATTAATTTGTTTGAAGGGCAGTTACCATGGGTAAGAGGCACTAGAAGACTTCTAACTTCACAGACAGAGTGGGTGAGAAAGGGGCTTGGGAGGCTGTGTCAAAGATTCAGCTCAGTAAGTGGTTGGTGTGGAGTCCTAGGATAGGTGTGGATGTTGAGAACCCATAGCCATGCCATCAGTGCACATTACCTGTATGCTCTTGAAATCATGTTTCTTTTGATAAACTGGTTACTGAATCAAATATGTGTGCATCTTTTCTACTTCAGCTTGTTGGGTACCAGTGTTTTGACAAAGGAGACCAAACCTGAGCAGTATTGTCGCATTACCTGTCTCTTAGTAAATATGCTGATATTTTGCTTCATTTTGTCACTTGGGTTTTTAAACATGTGCTTCTTAGTAGTGGTATCCCACAATTCTACTGGAAATAGAAGTATTTATGCAATATGGAAGTTATCTGTTGAGATTATTGGCCGACTGTACCTACCTTTCACCATCCTTTGTCTAGATTTTCATTGTCTGCAGATTGAGTTGTTTGGTACCATCTACTCCAGCCTGGAAAACATTGCCAACATATTTGCAGATAAACTTAGTTCAATCTTCTCCCCCAGTCCCCTTCCTATTCCTCTCCTCACTCCATTCAATCTGTACCACTGCTATAAGTGCCCCAGAACAAGTCTTAGTAGCCTTTTCCAAAACCAAACTACTAACTCCATAGGTCCAGGTAACCATGTTGTCTCTTTGTTAGCCTAAAGTACTGCTTCAGAGACTCCCACTTAGACTTATTCTGCCATGGTTTTTCCATTGGATATGTGCCTGAGGCCTGGAAGGAAACTGCTGTGGCACACCTCTACAAGGGTGCCCGGCTACCAATCCAAGGAAATATAGACCAATTAGTTTTACCAGCATCATTTGTAAAATAACAGAATGGATTATTATGGACCTCAAAAGCAGTGATATTGGCAACTTACAAGCCTTCAACCCTAACCAATATGGCTTTGTAAAATGTTGGTCTTGCCTATTGAATCTGGTGAATTACTTTGCAGAAGTCACTGAAGCACTGAATGCTGACAAATCAGGACATTCTGCCAATATGGATTTAACCAAGGCTTTTGACAATATCCCAGTTAAGAAAATGACCCATTTAAAATAGAAACAAATCTAACTGCATTACATTGTTCCATAAATTAAAGGCTCTCCTAGCCTCTAACTGGATTTGTCCTTGTAGATAAACTAATGCGTTACTACATGCCACACTCTACCATGTCCTTTGGTCTTACTCAAACATTAGTACCCTGTACTCACCTTTTTCTTCTCTACTCAACGTTACTTCTCCATCTCATGTTTTCACTAATCTTATCCAACATATGTCTTAACAGTACTCATCTTTTGCTAATCTAATCCAACATGTCTGTTCGCAATCTCCATCTTATCGTCTAATTGCCCCCTAACTCTTATTCTAAACACATCAATGCATCCCCCTCATTACCACTCATGTCTCTTTCAATAAAAGTATTGTACTTATTGTATATATGTTAATAAAACTGTATTGTTCATTTTGTCTGTAACTTTGTAACTCCTTCGGCCTTCACTGAAAATGGGCTTTTGCTAAGTTGGACCCTCTCAGCAAAGAAAGGGAATACATAAATATAAATAAAATACATTTCAGTCTTTATAGAGCTCATTAGATAGCAAACTGTCACTCTGATAGTACCCAAACAATCAGGATTAGTGATACGCTCTCCCTGAAAAGGCAGGTCATCAGTGGATTCCCACAGCATTTTGTTATGGGTGAGTCCTCTTCAGCATGTTCTTTGCTGATGTCAAGAGTCTATGGCTGACTATATTTGCTGATGCCTGTGGACTCATAGCTGTTATTAATTTACTATATGCTTTCCATATCATCCTAAGTGTGGTTCAAAGAAATGCAGTATTGTTATATTTCACAAACAAGAACCCCTGTCAAAATAAATATTGTTAGAAGAGACCTTGGTAGATTCCCACATAATAAACTTCCTTTTGACTACCACATAAAATATGCCCCCAACTTACGGAAAAATCCAGTATAATACCCCTTCAGAAAAGGCAACTCATCAGCCAAGCTCAAAAACTGTGGCCCAATCACCATTTTCTCACCCTCTCATCATATTACATATATTACTTCTCATAACCTCCTCTATACTTTATACCATGGCTTTTGCCCCCAATCACAGTAGAACCACTGCCCTTTTAAGGTTCACATATAAAATAAATCACAATAGAAATTCCAACTTCAGCCCTATTTCTGGATCTATCCAAGGCATTTGACAAACTCAGCCATCAAATTCTCCTAACTAGAAACTCTTCCTATGGGCTATCAGCCTCCTCAATTAAATTGTTTCCTAGTTACCTCATTAATAGGTCCCAAGCAGTAAAATGACAAGGTGATTTCTCCTCTTTCCTTCCTGTATCAATCAGAGTCACACTACTGTTTAACGTATTTGTCAACTACCCAAACACAAAAGCCAGAAAGGCCAGTATAGTGCAATACACTGATAAATCCATTCTAATATGTGCTTCTAGGACATTATGTATGTTCTAAGCACTCTCCCAGAAATCCTTATCCTTTATAGAAGCTTGGCTCGACAACTCACAACTACTCCTGAATTCTTAAAAACTAAGCTACTACTGTTTTCTTCCAACTCTCTCTCTCTCTCCACCTATAAAATGGCTTTAATATATTGTTATCCAAGAAGACCAATGTAGAACTGGTATCCCACACCAAACTAGTCGGTGTGATTATAGACAACCATCTGAAGTTTGATCTCTGCCTTCAACAAGCCACAAGGAAGGATCAGCAAAAGCTAGGTTGCGTCTATGGAGTAAAGCACCACCTTCCTGACTCTGGTAAACAAAATATAGCCACTTCTTTTCTACTCCCCACCATATTATATGCCACTCCTATCCTTACCATAGATCAATGTGTGTTTATGTTTCTTTAAAAAGCCATCCAAGGGCTTGCACAAGTGTATAATTTCTGAGCAAGTATGAGCCTGACTGCAGTTTTGTAGTTAGCTGTTGACATATAAGCATGTATGTCTGTAAGGGCTGTCTGTTAATCAGTTTGTTTATATTTGATGATGTTGCTATCTATCCTGATGTGTTTCTATGTAGTAAAAGATCTAAATGAAATGGCCTGCCTGCTTGTCATCTATGTTAGAGAGGAACAAGCAACATAGTGTCAGAAGTGACACGTCTAAAGGACATGGTGTTAGAAGCAGAATATCTAAAAGGGCATAGTGCTAAAGGAAGCATGGCCAAAATGACTTGTTGCCAGAAAGAGCTCCAATTTCATGTGTTTGAGTCTGGGAAGCCCCTGGTTGGCATTGGAGGAATATACAGCAGTGAATCATCCCTTCTGCCCACATAATTCGCAAAACAGGTCAGAAACAAATTTCAGATGTTAAAACTTGCTCAAACTATTTCTTATTTGCAAAAATGAAACAAGGCATACAGAACGTTCTAAATGATATTTCCATTGCAGTGCTAGGCCACTGATTTACCAAGCTAAGTTGCAATGTCTGTCCTGTCAGACATGTTACTACAGAAATCAGTCCCAAATGCAACTGTATGTAGTTCAGTTATTCTAACAACTAAAATACTATAGTTGTTAATCTTTAGAATGTGAGAACCTAATAGGCTTGCTTTCTGTCATATATTGCACTGTTTTGTATAAAGTATTTAGGTGGTCCTTATCCCATATTGTAAAAGTGTCAAGCAAAAGTCAACAGCAGGAAAATGTTATTGCTGGAGAAAATGCAGTCGTTCTGTAAGTCTTGCTGGACCTTGAAGTAATTTTAATGGACAATGAGTATGCCACCAGCTGAGGCAAGTCTTGTTACAGAAGGGCTGCACATTCAGTGGCATGGCAGGAATGTCCTTCAGTGCCACCATAGGGTCAGTGATATGGTTACCGTACCTGCAAAAAAATGCATGAGATACAAGTGCAGCAAGGATTGCTACAGGTTGGGGGCAGGCACCAAGACATTTCTAGTACACTGTGCTGGATTCCAGAAAATCCCTGTAGCCAAAATAGTTAAAGCAGTACATACCTTACTGTCCAAGGGAACAAGTGAGCCATGCACTCCTGGAGGACTATATATGGCTGTCGCATGTAACATGTGGTCCTCAGTAACCCATGCTAGGTAAGGCACAATTTGCCACTGTGGACATTACTGCAGCCTTCATCTTTTCAGTGCTAGAGCAGTCTGGATCGCTGATCTTTCTGGATCATCATATATATTTTTTTCAATCTGGTTGGAATGCGGTGCATACTGAATCCAATTTACCTGCATAGCCCTTGACTTTGATTTACCAATACCTTGTGTGCTTCTGCAAACTATACAGATATGTTTTCTATTTTGGACAAATTTGTCTGAATTCTGTCCTCTGCCTTGCGCCCACTTTTTGTCAGAATAGGCTATGTCCTCCTCAAGGCCATGAATAGGACAAGGTGATTATCAAAAAATGAATAAATGAAGGAATGAATTAATGAACAAACTAGTTTTCTTTCTTTTTTTTTTAAGTTACATAAAGGATGGTTACTTAGTTTTACCAAGTGTATTAACGAGATCAAGTAGTGTTTTATATGTTTTTGGTCCTTTTATTTTTGCTATTGCTTTATGATAATTGAATTCTCTTGAATATGTAAATATATGATGTGAAGTTGTTAAATCTCGCCGTTTATTCTCGGCTCCGACACGGCTGATAGTAAAGCTCAAGATTTGCCAGTAGCTCGAGACCAAGCCCCTTATCACATAATGCACTGCTGGAATTACCTCAGATCTAGTTTGCCGTGGCAAGAGAGATCTTGGTGATCCAGCTAGCTCGGACCATTTGTGATAAAAAACAGCAAGTTTTGATAAAAAAAAACTTTCTTTTTGTTTTAGAGTTTTTCATAAGATAGTTGTGTGTTAGTGTTTGCAGATTTGATAATAGAATCTATAGTTTTAGATAGTAAGTGCCCTGTTGGCTTAGTTGTTTTGTGTGGGCCTTTAGCCCTTTAGACTTATTAATCCTTTTTCTAATAGTCAGAGTTTTTCTCTGTGGGCCTCTTTAGCCCTGCATTTGTAAACTATAGTTAATTATTATAGATAGTGCCCAGATTGGGCTTAGTTGCTTTGTGGGTCTTTACAAGTAAAGTAAGGACTTTACTGTATTAGTTTTTTTGCAGTATACTGGTTTGTTTTACCTTTACTGTGTCGGATGACAAGGAAAAATCCCTTCCTAAATCGGGATTCAAGAAATGCCCAGATTGTGGGCAGAAATTGTCTGTCACTGACAGACACATTCAATGTGTCTACTGTCTGGGGGCTAAATACTTCCAAGACACTTGCAGCATCTGCCATTCCTTTTCTTCAAGAGTCCTCTTGGAGAGAAGGAGGAAGCTAATAGACAGGGGATTACTACAGCATTCCTTTTCTGAGATGTTGAGTAGCCATGAGGATACTAGCACGTCCTCCAAATCCTCAAAATCCACAAAATCTTCAGATCCCAAAGTGGCAAAAAAGGCAAAAACTTCAGAGGGAGGGTCATCGGTTCCACAGACCTCAGAACCAAGTGTACCTTTGATTTGGAGCCAGCTCTCAGTATTGGAGCCAGTCTCTGAAGTTCCCTCTTCTCCTCTGTTCCAGTCAGCATCTTTGGTGCATTCATCTAAGTCCTTAGTCAGCCTTTCAGATTTGGGCATGGATCGGCTAGTGCAGAAGCTTTTACAGGCACCAGAATTTGGCAACTTGTCGGCCCCGACCAGTTCATCAGTGCCGAAGACCATGGAACCAGATTTGTCTACTCCTCCTCCAAGCCATACTGGACTCTCGGAGCAGAAGGAAACTGAAACAATGATTGTCGAACCCTTGGAGCCGTTACCCGCAACGGTGTTATTGACTCCATCTACTCGGATGTCCTCGGCACCGAACGAGGACTCTAGGAGCCGACGCTCTCCCATCGGGTCCGGGGAGGATAGTCAAACCGATTTGTCGGTGCCGACTCTTCCCCTTGGGGCTTCGGCTCGGACGAGCTTGGCTCCTACCTCAGGCTCAGAGCCCATGGTTTTGTTGCAGGAGGATCGGACGGTACTCTCGGGTCCGTCCACTCCTTCTCGTTGGAGCCATGATGCCTTCGATGCTATGAGGAGAGTTTTGTCTCCAAAGACAACGTCAGCATTGGTTTGGCCTTCCTTCTCCCCTCAAGCTCCTGTTTCTGCTTCTTCGTCTACCGGTCCCCCTAAGCGTAGAGATCCTGAGCCTCAAGTACCCCCACAGGGCATTTCCTGCTCTTCTGAGACCTTTCCAGATCCCCCCACTGAGGAGGTGCCCAGGAAGAGAGTGTGCAAGAGGAGGCACTTAGACTCCCCACAGGAGTCTTTGACATCTGACACGGACTTGGATGAGTCAGAAGGGTCCCCTCAATACCCCTCTGAGGATATCTCCTTTGCAGAGATACTAGAGATACTTTGTCAGAGGGGCGATTTGCAGTCCAAGACCCCTACTGAGGACGAATCCATGCTCTTGAAGGCTTTTGGGTCTCAACCTTTCACTTCTTGGGTGTCTCCGTCTTATGATAAGTTCATGGAACTGATCTCTCGTAAGGCGTGGGAGTCACTGGAAGCCATGGAACCTGTTCCTCGCAAGCCCAATAAATTTATGTCTGCCCCAGTGAACAAGCCATTTTTGACAAAGAGAGTGCCTGTTGATGCCATGGTGGTAGCTGCAGCCACCAAAAAGGAAGTGTCTGAGACATCCACACCTATCCATCCTCATAACAGAGATTCAAGGGTCATTGATAGATATGGGAAATGCATGTTTAGTTCAGCGACTTTTTCTCTGCAATCACTGAACTACTTAACCCATTTTACAGGACTACAAAGCGATCTCCTGAAACAGCTCGGAGATACTCTCCAGGGCACGGTAGCTGCAGGGGTGGCCAACAAAGTCAATGCCCAGCTTGCTACCCTAAACTCAGTGGTAAACTCGTCCATGCGTCTCATATCCTATTCAGCTAATGGTTCGAGTAGAGCTACTAGTTTGGGCATTGCTCTTCATAGACAAGCCTGGACGCATCTCTGTTCCTTTGTGGAACCCTTTAAGTCTTCCTTTATCAACACCCCATTTGATGGCTCATCACTCTTTGGGCCTAAAGTAAAGGAAACTTTAACCAGGTGTGAGCAGGAAGGCAAGGCCTTATCTGCCGTTGGAGTCCATTTTTATACCCTTACTCAGCCCTACCCCAAGGGCCCTAGGGGAGGGAAAATGTGGTTCCGAAAAGCACAGGGAGCCTTTTAGGACACACGTGGAGAAACCCACTCTAGAGGCAGAGAAGGGGGTTATAATGGAAGATGCCACCCCCATGGCAGAGGGGGTCTGCAGCAATAGGGTGACAGGGGTCAGTTCTACGGTCAACCGTACCAATGCCTCTGAAAGGGGGCCTGACTGTTCGGCTCTGGAGGCAGTCGGGGTTTGCTTGTTTTTCTACCCAGAAGCCTGGCTAAACAGAACATCAGATACATGGGTACAAACATCATTTCCAGAGGATATTTCATACCGTTCTCTTCCCCTCCCATTCCTGTAAACAGAATCCCAGATGTTCCACCCAATCTCAGGGAACAAGCAATCGTAGAGGTCCACAGATTGCTAGAAAAAAAAGAGTCATCCAACCAGTCCCAGCAGACCATGTTGGATTCCGAACTTACTCAAGTTTCTTTTTGGTACCAAAGAAAACAGGGGACTGGAGACCTATCTTCGACCTCAGCAGACTCAACCAGTTCGTAAAGAAAGAGAAGTTCCAAATGGTCATGCTTCAGTCCATTCTTCCCTTCCTAGGGAAAGGTGATTGGATGTGCTCCATAGATCTCAAGGACGCGTACTATCACATAAAGATGAACAGATGCTCCAGAGATCACCTGCATTTCCAGCTGGGAGCCAGTCATTACCAGTTTTGAGCCCTGCCCTTTGGTCTCACTGCAGCCCCCAGAGTGTTCATCAAATGCATGGCAGTGGTCACGGCTCACCTGAGACCTCTAGGATTCCAGGTGTTTCCATACATAGACGATTGGCTCCTCATCGCTACCACCAGGCATCAATTGACTCAGGCAACACAATGCACTCTGACACTCTGCCATCAATTAGGCATTACAATCAACTTCGAAAAGTCTGCCTTATCTCCATCGCAGCATACCGCTTTTATAGGAGCAGAGTTAGATACCTCAACTACCACTCTACGTCTTCCTATCGAAAGAGTCTCACTTCTCCGCCAACACGTCAGCTCACTGGTGTCAAAGAACAAAGCTACAGCAGCAGAAGTCTTGAAGGTGCTAGGTTTGATGATGGCAGGAATCCTGGCTATACCACTCGCAAGGATGCATATGCGAATTCTTCAATGGCTCCTCTTTGCTCAGTGGTCGTACCAGAAACTACCGATGCACCACATGATTCTCATCACGGATTCTTGCAAGAGAGACCTTCGGTGGTGGTTGATGTCTCTTCATGTCACAATCGGAAGACCCTTTGTCCCCCCCCCCCAGTAGCCACTGTGACCACAGATGCTTCCCTTAAGGATGGGGGGGTCATTTTCAGGGAAAGACTGCCCAAGGTACATGGACAGATCAAGAATCACATCTGCACATAAATGTTTTAGAGTTGAGAGTGGTACTTCTGGCGTTGTAGTACTTTCAGGACTCTCTCCCTGTAGGAATTATTGCAATTCAGACGGACAACATGTCAGTAGTCTGGTACTTGAACAAGCAAGGTGGAACCAAGTTTTATCCCCTTTGTCGAGAAGCCCTCAGGATCTGGCAATGGACTGCGTCATCCCAGCATTTTCTGTTAGCAACGCACATCCCGGGGAAATCCAACGTGATAGTGGACAAGCTAATCAGGGCGATATTGCTCCCTCACAAGTGGTCTCTCAAACAACAGGTTGTGGAGTTGATTTTCCGCAAATGAGGCCAGCTTTGCTGCGACCTCTTTGCCAGCCACATCAATTCAAAATGCAGAAGCTACTTTGTCCTAATACCACCTCCCGGTCATCCCCCGAGAGATGCACTCTTACACGATTGGCCCCCGTGCCTCCTTTATGCATTCCCACCCTTTCCATTGATACCCAGATTTTTACAGAAAGCAAAATCGCTGGGAAGGACTATTATCCTCATAGCCCCCTACTGGCCTCGACAGATTTGGTTCCCGTTTCTCCACCACCATCATCTGTTGGAAGATCCATGGATCCTGGACCCAGTTCCGGACCTTCTGACACACCCATCAGGGGACCTCCATCCTTCACTGCAGTCCCTGAAACTGACTGCTTGGCTAATCCACTTCCCCTAATTGCCAGGCTTCATTCAATTTCAGAAGATACAAGACAAATTATCTTGTCTTTTCACAAGCCATCTACCAGGAAATTATATGGCAGGAAATGGAAAAGGTTCTCAATTTGGGCCAACACGCAGAAAATTGACCCTTTCCGAGCCTCGCTATCATCTATTTTAGAATTCTTGACAAAGATTTTTAAGGAAGGGGCAGCAGCTGCTACAGTTCGAGTCCAGTTAGCTGCCATCTCAAATTTTCACCTTGGGTTTGGTGGCCCAAAATTAATGGGCCACATAAGACTTTTCTTAAAGGTGTTCTTCACATGAGACCTCCTATCAAAGTTCCCTATTCTCCCTGGAATTTAAACTTTATGCTGTGTTATCAGATTGTATATCCTTTGTTTATGAGAATGTGAGCATACCATTGACACGCAAACCTAAGGCTCATTCTACCAGAGCCATTTCTACATCTTCTGCCTTTCAAGCTAAATTGCCCCTTGACAATATTTGTGCTGCAGCCACTTGGTCTAAACCTCATGTCTTTATCACACATTACAAAGTAGATAAGGCTTCCAGGGATAGGTCTTCCTTTGGTTCCACGGTACTGAAGAACATACTTCCATGAGCCACCCAGGATTGAGGGTGCTAGGGACGCTACTCATCAGTGAGACTAAACAGCGAGATTTAACAACTTCACATAAAGAAGTTATGTACTTACCATAACGTTCCATGTGAGTTGTTTATCTCGCCTTTATTCTCACGTCCCTCCCTCCTTCCACCTCCTGGCTGACTGTTGACTTAGAGGCTAGTACCATCCTGGTTATTCAATATTTCTTCTTCCCCTTCGGGAAGTGTTCTTGGTAGAAATAAATAAAAGGATATATATATATATATATATATATATATATATATATATATATATATATATATATATATATATTGTTATTCGCAGCAAACAAGATCTGAAGTAAGTCCAGCAGTGCATTGTGGGATAAGGGGCTTGGTCTCGAGCTACTGGCAAACCTTGAGCTTTGCTATCGGCTGTGTCGGAGCCGAGGATCGGCTCCGAACCCATCAGTGAGAATAAAGGCAAGATAAACAACTCACATGGAATGTTATGGTAAGTACATAACTTCTTTTTTTATTTTACAATTTACAAAAAATATATTATCTTTTTACTTAACTGCCTAAGAACAATTGTTTCCATGTGCCCAAATAGTACACTTGTCAGCAGACTGTGAAGAATGTATAGAAGTTATGTTTTTCCAAGTAATAATGCTTTGATCTGAGAAGTGGTAATAGTAATGAGAAATACTTCCCTGAAATATTTTTCATTTTGCAATTCACCTTGAAAGGGGAGAGACTTTTACATGTGAAGATGGTATAAAACTTTGAGCATATAATGAAGTCTTATGCCTTTTGAATCCAAATGTTTGCCAAAAATGTTACGTTTGCCTGTCTTTTTCTGTTCCCCTGTGTCACTTGTTCTTGGTTATAAGTCAAGACGAACAGGTGGGGTAGTTTCTTTAAATGCTTTATTACATATAAACACATCAGAATGGACAGCAGCAGTACAAAATATAAACAAACTGATTGACAGACTACACAGACATGCATGCTTACATCTCAACAGCTTACTACAAAGTGGTAGTCAGGCTTGCATGTGGTCAGTATTTATACACATGTGCAAGCCCATGATAAGCTTCATAAAGGTATACATACATATTGATCTACATCCTCCCGCTTTAATGATTGCCCACAATAAATAACATTTGAAAAAAATATGTAGTTTTGTAGACACTAAGAAATAAACACAACACTTATGTCCAAGTTGCCATGTATCTGGAACATGGTCTGGAAAGGAGACCTTATCTATCTAGTGGTATAGAAATCAGAACTGGGTCTTGCAACAGGAACAGTCATTGGTGAACAAACAGTTTCAGGAGTTTTGGGATTCTTCTCAGGAACAGAGATATTTACTGGAACGCGCTCTCGAACTGGAATGCTAGATAACTCACTCAGAGATCTAGAGTCTTTCTTGCAGGTATGGTACTGCAATACAGGCTCAGACACTGGTACCAAATTATGTTATGTAGTCCTGTCTTGCCGTAATTCTTGCTGGATGGGTTTGGAGCCGATTCTCGGCTCCGACCCGGCCAATACTATAGCTGGAGAGCTTTTACTGGCTCGAGGCTAACCCCTATCCCATGGTGCCTCACGGCAAATCCCCTGATCTTGTTTGCCGCAAAAGCTTTGAGGTTGTCTCATTACTAGCTTGTTGGTTAAGTAAAAGTTTTTGTTATATATCTTGCTATTTCTTGTCCTTTTCCTATTCTTTAACTATAAATAGTTATTAGTGCTACCTGTGTGTTTGTTGTTTGAGTGCTTGATCCCCTATTCCACAATTGTTAGGATTGTACGGCCTGTTTTAGTTAGAGGGCCGTAGTTGCCCATTTAATTTAGAGGGCCTTTCCTACCTTTGTGTTAGCACTTCTTCCTTAATTAAAAAAAAAAAAAAACTTTCTCTTCATAACTTTACTGTTAGTTATAGTTAGGGTTGTTGTTATTGATATAGGTGTTGTTAGCCTTGTTTTATCTTTTTCAGTATGTCCAAAGAAAAAGACAGAGACCATAAGGAACACCGCCCTTCAAGAAATGTGACAAATGTTCACAGAAAATGTCTTTGACCAACAATCACACTAACTGTATGTACTGTCTGGGTGAGGCTCATTTACAAGAACCCTGTACCTTTTGCCATGCCTTCTGTATTAGGGTCCTTAATGAGAGGAAACGTAAATTAATTGACAGGGGTCTTATGACCAGTTCCTTCCAGGAACAGCTGGAACTTGGTCAGACAGCTCTCAAAACTGTTAAGAGGAAATCTTCAGTTCCAGCTTTGAGCCATCAAAAAAATCTAAAGCCATGGCGCCAAGGAGTTCTGGCTCAGATTCAGCTTCTTCTGTCTCGGTGCTGTCAGTTTCTTCAGCCCTGAGGCAACCTTCTGTATCAAGACATTCTCCTATTCTCGACCCTGTCTCACCAACGTTAAGGTCTCCTATTTTAAAAATGAGATCTCCTTCTGTCTCCACCTGTTCCTCCAGGGTGCTTTCAGATGAGGACATCGAGCGGGTGGTGAAGAGGTTGCTCTGTGACCCGACTCTGGCCCAAAAGTTAGCTCTTCCAGACCCAAAGGCTTCAAATTCATCCCTTCTACAGACCACTGCTCCTCCTCCGACTGCTTCGCTCTCAGAGCCAAACACTTTGGGTTCTTCTGTGTTGGAACTTTCATTTCCGAGAATTCTTCCTGCTTCCTCGGAACTGATATCTCAATCCATTGCAGTTCAGTCTGGAGCCGAGGGATCTGGGGGCCGATGCTCTCGGGTTGACTTCGAGAGGGATAGTCATCCTGGGTTTTCTTCGGAACCGACCGTCCCTCTCGGTGCTTCGGCTCCACTCAGCTCGGCTCCCACATCTGCCTCGGAGCCCGTCACTCCTGCTCGGAGCCGACCTTCTGTCTCCTCGGAATGGAGGTCATCCTCAGAGCGGGGTGGAGAGGCCTTCGAGGAAGTAGAGAGATTTGTACAGTGCCAAAGCCCTGCCTTTGGTCTCAATGTCCCACCAGTAGCCGGCAGCAGCCTCTTCTCCCCTGCCACCCCCCAGCGTAGGGAACCAGAGACTCAAGCAGCCCACATTGGAGGTGTCCCGTCTTCTGAGACCTCCCCAGATTATCCCACTGGGGAGCTTCCTCAGAAAAGACTTTGTAAGAGGAATCATATTGGACTCACCTGAGTCTGTCATGTCAGACACTGATTTGGATGAGTCAGAAGGGTCCCCTAGATCCCCCCTCTGAGGATGTCTCCTTTTCTGACATCCTTAAAATCCTTAGAGGGACGATTGGAAGACCTCTAACCCTACTAAGGATGAATCAGTGTACCTTGAGGCCTTTGGTTCCTGACCATCCACCTCCTGGGTGACACTGCATTATGACCAGCTATTGGGAGTCATATCCCAGAAAGCTTTGACCTCCCTGGACACAGTGGAGCCTGTCCCGAGGAGGCCAAACAAATTTATAACTGCTCCAGAAGATAAGCTCTTTCTTTCTAAGGTAGTTCCTGTTGATGCTATGGTGGTATCAGTGGCCACTAAGAAGGAGTTGTCCGAGACATGTTCTAATATCCATCCTCCTAATAAAGAGTTCAGGACAATGGATAGGTATGGAAAGGGCATACCTTCTCTTCAGCAGCATTCACCTTAAGATTGCTGAATTACCTGTCCCATTTTACTCAACTTCAAAGAGATCTCCTGAAGGATTTGGGAGACATCCTTCAGGGTTCAGAAGCTTTGGAATCCAAGGACAAAGTATCTGTGCAGCTCTCCACCCTTACCTTTATAACTAACTCCTCTATGAGGCTGATTGCCTATGCAGCTGGTGGAGCAAGCAGGGCAGCCGCAACAGGAATTTCTCTTAGGAGACATTCCTGGATGCGTTTTTGTAACTTCACGGAATCCTTTAAGTCTTCCTTTACGCAATGTCCCCTTTGATGGTTCAACTCTTTTGGGCCGCAGGTAAAACAGACTTTGACCAGGTGCGAGCAGGAAGGGAAAACCTTATCTACTGTCTGAGTCCGTTTCTCTCTTCCTTCTAGACCATATCCCAAGGGTCAAACAGGAGGGAAAATGTGGTTCCATAAATCCCAAAAAGATTTCCCTCAGGCACAAGGTCAACCCTCCCCTAGAGGCAGAGGGGGAGGATATAACGGAAGACGCTGCCCTTGCAGCAGAGGAGGCCCACAACATCAGGGAGATAGAGATTCCTTTTCTGATCGTCCCTTGCATCGCCCCTGAGGGGTTGCCCAACTTTCCGTCTATGGAGGCAGTCGGGGGTCGTCTTGCACTGTACCCAAGCACCTGTCTACAAATTTCCCAAGATGGTTGGGTACAAATCATAATATCCAGAGGTTACCTTATTCCCCTTGTTTCCGATCCCCCAGTAAACCATTCTCTACCAGACATACCACTCATTCAGTTAGACCGTGCAACATCAGAGGTCATCTCGTTGCTACAAAAAAGAGTCATCCAAGAAGTTCCCACAGAGCAAATAGGATCCGTAACTTACTCTCGATTCTTTTTAGTTCCAAAAAAGACAGGGGACTGGAGATCAATTCTAGATCTCAGCAAACTCAAAAAGTTTGTAAAGAAATCGAAGTTCTGAATGATCACTCTGCAGTCGATATTTCCCTTCATCGGGAAAGACAATTGGATGTGCTCCATAGATCTTCATGACGCGTACTACCACATCAAAATGGACAGGCACTCCCGAAGACACCTATGCTTTCAGCTGGGAGCCAGTCACTTTCAGTTTGGAACACTGCCCTTTGGTCTCACTACAGCCCCCAGAGTGTTCACCAAATGCATGGCAATGGTAACGGCTCACCTGAGACATCTAGGATTCCAGGTGTTTCCGTACCTAGACGACTGGCTCCTCACTGCTACCACCAAGCACCAACTAATCAGAACCAAGGACAAGACTCTATCCTTGTGCGCCAGATTAGGCATTACAATAAACCTAAAAAATTCAGCCTTATCTCCATTGCAGCGCATTGTATTCTTAGGCTCAGAGATAGACTCAATCATCATGACAGCAAAACTGACACCAGAAAGAATAGAATCATTACACAACCAAGTCAGATTCTTGCTGAAGAGAAACAAAGTACAGGCCAGGATAGTCCTTCAGGTCCTAGGGACTATGGCCTCCACCATCCTCTTAGTTCCCCTAACCCATTTGCACATGAGGGTACTTCACTGGCTACTATTTGCCCAGAGGTTAATGCAGGATCTCCCCCTGTCTCACGAAATACTCATCACAATCTCCTGCAAGAAGGATCTAACATGGTGGTTACATACCTATCAACTGCATCTAGGTCACCCTCTTATTCCCCCACAAGAAAATGCAGTCTTGACCACGGACACAGATAGGGTTGGGGCATTATCTGGGAATGATGGTCCAAGGTATTTGGCAAGATCATGAGAGCCACTTGCACATAAATGTTCTGGAGATGAGAGTGGTGTTATATGCATTGCAAGCACTTCACAGTTCTCTTCCCACTGGGATAATTGTGATTCAGTCAGACAGAATGTCTGTAGTGTGGTACATAAAAAAACAAGGGGGAACCACATCTTACCCATTTTGTCGGGAGGCTTCAAGAGTATGGAAATGGACGATGGACTCTCAACGTTTTCTGGTAGCAGCGCACAACCTGGGGAAGTCCAGTGTGATAGCAGACAAGCTAAGTCATGCAATTCTGATGCCTCACGAGTGTCCCCTGAATTCAGAAGTTGTGGAAGAGATTTTTTGCAAATGGGGCCAGCCTTGCTGCGACCTATTCACCACATACATAAACACCAAAGGCAGCAGCTACTTTGCCCTAATTCCCCATCTGGGGATGTCAATCAGGGATGATCTGGTCTACAATTGGCCTCTGGGACTCCTTTATGCTTTTCCACCCTTTCCTCTCTTTCCAAAAGTAATTCAGAAAGCAAAACAGTTAAGAGTACCCTGATCCTCATTGCTCCTTACTGGCCTCACCAAGTCTGGTTCCCCTTCCTGTGGCCCTATCTATTGGAAGAACCATGGATTCTGGAACCACCTCAAGACCTCCTGATTCATCAATCAGGGCAGTTCCACCCTATTCAAACCCTAAAATTGACAGCATGGATGCTCCAGTTCCACGAATAGCCAGTTGTATTTCCCTTTCCCCTTCAGTCAAACACATTCTGATTTCACACAAACCTTCCACCAGGAAATTATATTCCAGTAAATGGCAAAGGTTCTCCATTTGGGCAGCAAACCAAAGCATGGATGCCTACTCAGCTCCTATTGATTTTTTCATGAAGGAGCTGCAGCTGCTACTATTAGAGTTTAGTTAGCTGCCATCTCTAATTACCATTTTGGCTTCATTGGAAACCCAATCATGTCTCACTCCTTATGCAAAACCTCCAATCAGGCAACCACCGAAGCCCTGGGACCTAAACCTAGTTCTTACATCTTTAATTTCTCTGCCCTTTGAACCCGGTTCTTCATCAGATCTGAAATTCTTGTCTTGGAAGACATTGTTCTTAGTGGCTATAACGTCGGTCAGGAGAGTATCTGAACTGCATACCTCACCATTCAATCCCCTTACATTGTGTTCCATAAGGATAGAGTCTTACTCAGAACAAATCTTTCCTTTCTTCCTAAGGTATGTTCAGAGCATAATCTTAACTCAACTATTGAACTACCAGTTTTCTTCCCAAATCATTCTAATAAATCAGAATACAGATTACACCAATTGGATGTCCACAGAATTCTCAGATTTTACCTGCACAGGACTAAAGAATTTCAAAAATCTGACCAATTATTTGTTTCCTTTTCAGACAAAAATAAAGGTTTGCCTGTTTCTAAGGTTACTTTGTTAAAATGGCTTTCAGACTGCATTTCATTTGCTTACAAAGCTGCTGGCAAACAATTATCAGCCAAAGTAAAAGGCCATTCAACCAGAGCGGTATCTACTTCATATGCCCTTAGATCCAAACTCCCAGTTGATACAATTTGTGTAGCAGCTACTTGGGCAAGACCTCATACCCTTGTCATTCATTACAAATTGGATGTGGCCTCCCAGGACTGGTCATCCTTTGGGTCCACTGTGCTGAAGAGTCTCTTTGCTTGAGCTACCCAGGATAAAGGTGCTGGGGACGCTATCCCATCCAGCAAGAATTACGGTGAGATAGAACTACATAACATAAAGGAGTTATGTACTTACCATAACCTTCCATGTTTGTAGTCCATCTTGCCTACATTCTTGCGTCCCACCCACCTTCCCCCTTCCTGTATCCTGGAGGAACTGGTTGACTATCCTTTATGCTGTCTGACCTTGTAGTTGTCTGTCCATTTGGCATGGATAATAATACAAATTATTCTGTTTGTATGTACATTGTTATTGATAGTTGACTTTCTATTATGTGTGTAGTTTCTTTCTTGCAAACAAAATGTGGGGATTTGCCATGAGGCACCATGGGATAGGGTTTAGCCTCGAGCCAGTAAATGCTCTCAAGCTCTAGTATTGGCCGAGTCGGAGCCGAGAATCAGCCCTGAACCCATCCAGCAAGAATGTAGGCGAGATGGACTACAAACATGGAACGTTATGGTAACTACATCATTTCTTTTTTCCTATTCTGCCTAAACTGTACTCCTTCTGATTCCACAATGTATGATCTCTGCTTTGGACACACACATTTCACGACTCCAATCCGATCAAAACATTTTGTCGTCTGCATCCTCACTATCTTCTTTTCTCATACTGGATTGAGCGGTTTGCTAGTCTTATTATAATAGGACTTCTGGCTTGGATAAGCTCATCCTCAACAGATGGGCTTTCACTGATCTATTGTTCTTGACACATGGAACCAATAGATTATTGCTAATTGGTAATATGGTTTTGGTTTCTCTCAACAGAAGTCTCTGAGCAGGTGAACCAAGATGTTTATTACGAAGAATATTTCTGAGATTCAAGAGATTCAGAAAAATGGCACTATTGTCTCGTTTTGACTTCTCTAGTAACTGTTTCGCACTTTGAACTACATGTTCTGCCAAACCATTTGACTGCGGATACTCTGGGCTACTTGTAACATGAATAAAGTCCCACTCATCAGCAAATCCCTTGAACTGCTGGCTTGTAAACTGTGTACCGTTGTCATAAATAACTTTGTGTGGACTATCATAGACTGCAAAATGATGCTTCCTCTTAGTAATTACAGTACTGGACACCAGATTAGGAAGTAGGTCAATCTCAAACTAATTGGAATAAGAGTCTTCTAAAACCAGGTAATGTTGACCATTCCACTTGAAAATGTCTGTAGCTGCTGTTGACTAGGGTATTTCAGGAATCTGGTTTAGCTGAAGTGTTCTTTCTGTTGATGTGTCTTAGTACTATTACATACAGAACAAGATGAAAGTAGAAGGACAAAATACTAATCCTCTCATCCTTCTTTTGGTAGAATCTGCTCCTGGTTGGCCATGATACAAAATAGTAATATACTCTTATTGCAAGGACTTTTGAGCAATCACTTTTGGACCTTTCATAATGATACCATTGTCAAAAAAAATATCATCTCTGTAAGGAGAATATGGTTGCAGATCAACTGGTAAGCATGATTGCTTTGATGGCCATCCACAACTGATAAAGTGGTTGAGCTACTGAAGAACTGGATCTGTGGCTATATGGCTTCTAAACTAATCAAGACGTGTGGAAGAAAAATTTTTCACCTCCATGACTTCAAAATCAAGTTTCTCAATGTTATGTTGTCCTATCTTACCTTAATTTTTACTGGATGGGTTCGGAGCCGATCCTTAGCTCCAACTCAGCCGAATACACTAGCTCAAAGTCTCTGACTTGGCTCGTGGCAGAATAGGTATGCCATCATGCAGTGGTGTAATCACCAGATCTCATTTGCTGCTTTACAAGTTCAGATGCTCTCTTCTTGGCCGTGGCTAAGTTCTTTAAAGATTTATATTTTTTATTATATTTTTCTTATATTTAAGATTAATAATATTTAGTTAGTTGTTTAGATAGTCGTTCTTCAGTATTTGTAGTGTACTGTAGTTATTAGTGCTATTAATCTTGCTACTGTGTGGTTGCTTGTTGGCCATCATTAGTCGCAAGGCCATTTTCTAATTTTTTCTCCATCAGTTTCTGTTGTGGTGTAGCTAGTAGTTACTGTAGAATAGTTAGAGTGTGTGTATTCCTTATCTGCGTATTTAGCTCATTTTAGTTAGAGAGCTAAGTACCCACTTATCTTAGAGGGTTTGTTCTTGTTTCCCTTTTCATAGCTGTACTAGGTCCATTTAAGCTAGAGGGCTGAGCTGTTCCTGTGGTTTTCCCTTTTTTCTGTAGATGTGCTTCTATATTATAGTGTTTGATAGAATATTAACCTTTGTGTGTGTGCGTGCGTGTGTGTGTGTGTGCGTGTGTGTGTGTGTTAGTTTTCTATAAAGTTATAATTATTTCCTTTTGGTATTAGTGGTTCCCTTCTTATGTCTAAGGAAACTAGAGAGAAGAAACCTAAGCCATCAGGCTTTAAAAAGTGCCAGAAATTTGCACAAAAAACGTCTTTAACTAATGGGCATAATATTTGTGTTTACTGTTTAGGGGCCATTCACCTCCAAGAGACATGTACATTCTGTCATTCATTCAGCTCTCCTGTACTACAGAAAAGGCAAAACAAGTTAATTCTAAAGGGACTCCTGAAACCTTCCTTTGATGAAGCTCTACAAAGTACTTCTTCTTCAAGTAGGTCCCCTTCCACTAAAAGAGACAGTACTACAAAGAGACCATCTCCTGCTTCGTCGGCTCATTCGGAGACTCCTCAAAAATTGACTAAAACTTCTGATACATTGACCTCCTCAGCTCTGAGAGATATCATAGATTTGGACAAATTAAGGCCTTTGGCTCCACAGCCATTGGAGCCGAAAGAGGCTATTTTTTGGAGTTGGTCCACTGAACTTCTACCAGTCCCCCCTACCTTGAGATCTCCTATATTGGAGATATCTTGCTCACCAACCCTCTCCTCCAGGTCCTCTAGGAGTTTATTGGACAATGACGTGGACAGGATGGTGCACAGACTTTTGAAGTCGCCGGCACTGGCTAAATTGTTTTTGGCTCCAACGCAACCGGTTTTAGAGCCATCCAAGTCTATTACATCCATGACTATTCCTCCTCTGAACTAAGCTGGATCTTCAGAGCCAGAATGTCCGGTACCGCTTGCTGTAGACTCTGCAGTTCTGAGACCCCTTCAGGAGATTTCAGAACCGATCCCTGCTCCAACACTCTTGGTGCCATCTGGAGTGTCTAGGAGCTGAAATTCTCCGTTTGGCTCAGAGGGGGATGCTCGGACCCGAGTTTCTTTGATTCCAAGTTTACCTCTCAGAGCTTTGGCTCAGCTGAGCTTGGCTCCTACATCAGCCTTGGAGCTGATCTCCATGGAAATGGGGATTCCATCTGTTTCTTCAGAACCAGAGGTGTCCTCGGAGCTGGGAAGATCTGCCTTTGAGCTGATGAGGAGTGTGCTGTCCTTGCCTACAGCTCTACACAAGGATATTGGTATTCTTCCCCCAAGGCACTGGCTTTTATCTCGGCACCACCCATCCACAAGGTAGCAGAGATTCAGAGCCTCAGGGAGCCCCATTGGGTGAACCCCACTCTTCCGAGACCTCCCCAGAATACCCTTCTGAGGAGGCTCCTCAAAAGAGAACATGCAAGACGAAGCATATAGACTCCCCTGATGAGTCCATCACCTCTGACACTGACCTCCAGGAGTCAGAAGGGTCCCCACAGTCATCTTCTAAAGATATCTCCTTTGCAGATATCCTAGAAATCCTGAAACAGAGAGGCGGCTGGAAAACTCTAAACCCTTCTGATGAGGAGTCAGTGTACCCAAAGGCTTTTGGATCTCAACTTTCAGCCTCCTCAGTGTCTCCGCCTTTCAACGAGTTATTCAAGTGGGAGTCACCAGACACTATGGAACCAGTCCCTCGGAGGCCAAATAAGTTTTTATCAGCCCCTTCTGAAAAAGAATTTCTCACGAAAGGTGTTCCTGTAGATGCTATGGTGGTGGCAGCAGCCACCAAGAAGGAACTTTCTGAAACATCCTTATCTGTCCATCCAACGAACAAGGACTCCCGGATGATGGACAGATACAGGAAGCGTATTTTTTCGTCAGCGACTTTTACTCTTAGATCGCTGAACTACCTTAAGCACTTTATGAGATTACAAAGAGATCTCCTGAAGGAGTTAGGAGATACTCTCCAAGGTTCATTGGCTGCAGGGGTGTCAGAAATGGTGACCTCTCAGCTATGTACCTTAAATTCCATTGTTAACTCCTCATGCGACTAATATCCTATGCAGCGGATGGAGCGAGCAGGGCAGCAGGTTCAGGAATTTCCCTGAGGAGATACTCCTGGATGCGCTTGTGTAATTTTGTGGAGCCTTTCAAGTCTACCTTTACCAATGCCCCTTTTAATGGTTCCTCACTTTTTGGACCCAAAGTCAAAGACACACTCACCAGATGCAAGCAGGAAGGGAAAACTCTCTCTGCCATTGGAGTTCATTTTTCCGTACCTTCAAGACCTTACCCTAAAGGTCAAAAGAGTGGGAAAATGTGGTTCAAAAGATCCCAGGGAGTTTTTCAACATGCATGAGGTGAACCCTTCCCCAGGGGCAGAGGGGGAGACAATAATGGTAGACGTCATCCTAGAGGCAGAAGGCAGAGGGGGTCCACAAAACCAGGGTGACCATGATTCCTTTTGTGGCCAGCCCTACCAGCGCTCCTGAAAGGAGGCCCATCTGCTCTATCTGGAGGCAGTGGGGGGTTAACTTTGTACCCAGAAGCCTGGCAGGATATCACAAGAGACAAGTGGGTACAAAGTATAATATCCAGAGGCTATTCCATTCCCTTTTGCCATCCTGTTCCACAGATCAGAACAATCCTGGATGTTCCACACAGTCAGAGGGAACAAGCAACTGTAGAAATTCAAAAGTTGCTAAACAAAATAGTCATCCAAAAAGTCCCCGCAGACCAAATAGGATTTGGAACTTACTCAAGATTCTTTTAGTGCCAAAAACAACAGGGGACTGGAGACCCATATTGGATCTTAGCAAACTAAATGAACCCGTGAAGAAATCCAAGTTCCCAGTGGTGACACTGCAGCCAATTCTTCCCTTTTTAGGGAAAGATGATTGGATGTGCTCAGTAGACCTCTAAGATGCGTACTATCACATAAAAATGGACAGAGCATCAAGGAGTCATTTACGCTTCCAGCCAGGAGCCAGTCATTATCAATTTCGAGCACTGCCCTTTGGTCTCAATGCAGCCACCAGAGTGTTCACCAAATGCATGCCAGTAGTCACGGCTCACTTGAGACATCTGGGATTCCAAATGTTCCATACCTAGACGACTGGCTCTTAACTGCCACCACCAAGCATCTACCTCAGCAGGCAACAGACACCACTCTTGCAAACTTGTTCTCGGTTAGGAATAACAGTGAATTTACAAAAATCTGCCTTGTTGCCCTGTCAATATATTACATTCATAGGCGCAGATCTTGACACCATCTCCATGATAGCATGCCTGCTTCCCAACAGAGTTTCTGTTCCCAGACAACAAATAGCCAGCCTCCTACCCAAAAACAAGGTGAAGGCAAAGACGATGTTGAAAGTCCATAGAACCATGGCTTCAACGATCACCTTAGTTCTGTTAGCCAGGATGCATATAAATATTCTTCAATGGGTCCTATTTTCTCACTGCTCATTCCAAAAACTTCCCATGTCTCACCTAGTCAGAATTACAGAGTCATGCAAGAGAGATCTACTATGGAGGCTTCAGTCCACCAATGTGACCATTGGGACGACCCTTTGTACTACAACAACCTGTAGCTATGGTGACCACGGACACCTCCCAGATAGGGTAGGGGGGCATTATCTGGGAAGAATGATCCAAGGCACATGGCAAGAATATGAGGCCCATTTGCACATCAGTGTTCTAGAGATGAGAGCAGTGCTGCTGGCATTGCAAGCACTCCAGGACTCTGATTGCAATCCAGTCAGACTACATGTCAGTAATCTGGTTCATAAACAAACAAGGAGGAACCAGATCATATCCCCTTTGTCAGGAGAAGCTGAGAGTATGGAATGGGCAATCTCTTCCCAACGTTTTCTGGTAGCAGTGCATATCCAGGGAAAATCAATGTGATAGCGGACAAGCTCAGCAGGATGATTTTGATGCCTCATGAGTGGTCTCTAAACCAAAACATAGCGGAGGAGATTTTCCGAAAATGGGGCCAGCCTTGCTGTGACCTTTTTGCCACTCCCATGCATACCAAATGCAGTAGCTACTTTGCCCTAATCCCCCCTCTGGGATTGACACAGAGAGATGCACTTGTTCACGATTGGCCCTTGGGACTACTGTACGGCTTTCTCCCCTTTCCCCTCATACCCAAATTCATTCAGAAAGCAAAATCCTTGGGAAGCAGACTGATTCTCATTGCCCCATATTGGCCTCGTCAGATTTGGTTCTCCTTTCTCTGGCCTCAGGTACAGGAGAAAGCGTGGGTTCTGGACCCAGTTCCAGACCTTCTGACACATATGTTGGGAACGTTTCATCCTGCTCTCCAGACCTTCAATTTGACAGCTTAGCTGCTCCACTTCTAAAACTTAGTCAGGCTTCAAGACTTCACACCAGCAGTAAAACACATTTTGGTATCTTCTCACCAGGCTTCTACCAGGAAGTTATATTCTAGTAAATGGAAAAGGTTCTCATACTGGGCACAAGCAAAAAACTTTGATCCTTTTTCTGCCCCATTTAGTTAAATTTTGGAATTTCTTTCAGAACTTTTCCAGCAAGGCTCCGCAGCAGCTACAATTAGAGTACAACTAGCTGCAATCTCTAATTTCCACATTGGTGAATATACTCCTAACCTGATGTCACACAAATTGTGTAAAGCATTTTTGAAAGGTACTTGTTTATTGAAACCTCCCATAAAAGAACCTCTCTCACCATGGGATTTGAATTTTGTCCTAACTTATCTAACATTACCCCCTTTCGAGCCCTCATCATCATGTGATCTCAGATTTCTCTCTTGGAAAACTAGTCTCCTAGTAGCCATTACATCTGCAAGAAGAATCTCTGAATTGCAAGCTCTGTCAATCAAGCTGCCATATTTAATTTTCCATAAGGCTAGAGTATCTCTGCAAACTAATCAATCCTATGTTTAAAACTTTGTTCCCAAACCAATCTAAATCAATCTATTGAGTTCCCAGTGTTTTTTCCCAGTCATAGCAGCAAGGCAGAGTACAAACTTCCAACAATTGGATGTGCATAGACAACTTAGGTTTTATCTGCATAGAACTAAAGATTTCAGGAAAGTAGATCAATTGTTTGTCTCCTTTTCCGAAGCTAAAAAGGGAATGCCAGTTTCAAAAATTATGCTTTCAAATTTGCTCTCAAATTGCATTTCCTTCATATACACCTCAAATAACAGGAATTTACCATTCAAAGTTAAAGGCCACTCAATCAGAGCATTAGCAACATCCTCTGCTTACCTGGCCAGATTGTCAATGGACAGTATTTGTGTCGCTGCTATGTGGACAAGTCCCCATACTTTTATTACTCATTGCAAAGTTGATTTGGCCTCCAGGGACAGGGCCTCCTTTGGTTCCACTGTGCTCAGAGGTATTCTCCTGTGAGCCACCCAGGAAAATGGTGCTAGGGAATCTGTCCCATGCAGTAAGAATAAAGGTGAGATAGGACAACATAACATAAAGAAGTTATGTAGTCACCATAACATTCCATGTTTGTTGTTTATCTCGTCCTTCATTCTTACGACCCTCCCACCTTCCCCCAGCCAAGGACTCCTAGAGGACCTAGATGAAAGATCTTTCTTCTGTAGTAAAGGAGCCCCTTTGAATTTCCTTGTTATTTCTCTACCTGATGTCACATTATTAATTTAGACACATTGTTATGATTGGCAGCAAACAAGATCTGGGGAATTACACCACAGCATGATAGGATACCTATTCTGCCAGAAGCCAAGTTAGAGACTTTGAGCTAGTGAATTTGGCCGAGTCAGAGCCGAGGATCGCCTCCGTACCTATCCAGTAAGAATAAATGGCGAGCTGGCAAAAAACATGGAACGTTATGGTGAGTACATAACTTCTTTTTTTCATGCTCTTCAGTAGTATTTCTGGGTGATCTGGATAAAGTATCAACAAGATAAATAAGTTTGCCTTTTGTGTAGACAGGATTGAAATTGTACTTTTGCAATTTCATCATCATGCATTGTAATCTGGCAGGAGCTGTATGCATAGGCTTTCTCAAAATAGTGACTAGAGGTCGATGATCGTTTTCAATCTGGATAGGAATACCATAAATATAACCATGGAAGTTCAAACATGCAAACACAATTGCCAAGAGTTCTTCCTCTATCTGAGCATACTGCATTTCAGTTTGGGTTAGAGTTCTGGATGCACAGGCTACTGGTCTACCCTCTTGACTGCACCAAAACCACATTTCGAAGCATCACAAGAAAGAGTCACTGGTTTGTGAACATCATAGTATCTGAGAGTTGGTGGACTGGCAATTTTCTGTTTCAGGGCATCAAATGCTCTCTGGTGTTGTTCTAACCATGACCAAGATACATCTTTGTGTGAGTGGTGCTGAAAGTTGGCTCAAGTCTGGAATAAAATTGCCTAGGTAGTTAACCATGCAAAGAAAATGTTGTAGGGCTTGAACATTATCTAGAACTAGCACCTCGAGAATTGTGGCCTGAACTTGCACTTCTGAGGATTCAGCTTAAGATTCACTTCATATGCTCTTTCTAGAACTTTCTTGAGGTTTCTGTCATGCTCAGCTTCACCATTACCTCCTTCTAGAATATCATCTACTATAATAGCACACGGATACCCAGAAAAAATTTGCTCCATGGCACGTTGGAAGACTTCACTGGCAGAATTTATCCCAAATGGCATTCTCAAAAAATATGTACCTGCCAAAAGGAGTACAGAAAGTGGTTAACAATGAAGATTTCCAGTCAAGCAAAATTTGCCAAAATGAACCCTTTGCATCCAAAAACAGAAAAAACAGTGGCATTTGGCATGAGAGCAGTAACCTCTTTGACTGTACCCATTGGATGATGAGGTCTTTTTAGTGCTTTGTTCAAATATCTTGGATCAATATATATTCTGATATCATCTGGGCTTTTCTTATGAGCTACCACCATGGAAGATGGCTATTCAGTAGGTTCATCAACTGGACAGATCACACCTTGTTGCACCATTTTATCTAGCTCAGTTTTGACTCTGTTCTGCATACTACTGGAACTTTCTGGGCTGGTCTGACAACTGGTCTGACCTCTGGGTCTAACTTCAAGGAGTACATAACTGGGAGTTTGCCTAGTTTTTCTTTGAAAAGATCAGCTTAGGTAGAGAAAATAGACTGGGCAAAATTAGAACAGTGGTCTTTTAAGTTTACACTGTGGGTTTCCTTATTAAATGTAGGTAGTCACATTTTCAAATTGTCTCTGAGGCCTAATAATGACTGTACATGCCTTTTGACCACTTAAAACTGCAAGTCATAGCTGTTCCCAGCAGAGTAACATGAAAGCACTACTGAACCTTTGGTTTGAATCTCTTCACCACCATAAGCAACAAGATTTGCACACTTTGCCAAATCAAGATTCTCACCAGCACATACTCTAGCAAATGTTTCTGCTGGCATAACATTGCACATTGAACTTGTTTCAGTTTTGACTTCTGTGGGTCTCCCATTTATCCAAACAGCATAAAATACTTCATTCTTTGCGCATAAATCTACTGCTTTGACTGCTTCATTAAGCACAGTCACACCATCAACATAAGAAGTACGGTCACTGCTTTCTAAATTATCAACTTGTCTCTTTGAATTTTCTATTTTTATAAACTTAAAATAAACTTAAAATAAAATTTAAAAATTTGATAAGAGGACAGGGAATACGAGCGTCCAGAATGAATCCTTCTTTTGAAGGCTTCCAATTGGAATTAGCTCGAAGTGAAGAAAATTTACTAGACAGAGGTTACAGCCAATCTGAGATGGTTAAACAATGGGATGATCTAGTTGAATTGAGAGAGACTAGAGCCCAACCATATTATGGACCAGTAGGTAACCATGATAATTATAGAGACTATAATCGGGATGTTGTTACTAAGGTCCCACTGTTTTATACAGGTGACATAGGATATGTCACTGATTTGTTTAAACAATACTGGCCCATTTTGTTAATTGATAAAGACATTGCCAACTTGGTGGGTGTTGTACCTCATTTTAGATTTAAAAATCGTAGCAACTTGAAAAAATTGCTATGTACCAATAAGAACATGATAAATAGAGCACCAATAGGTCATACTGAACCTTGTAAGTCTTGTAACTTTTGTCCTTATATCGAAACCACAGCGGTCTTCCATCATCCGGATTTACATAAGGATTTTTACTTTAGGGGTACTCATAATTGTATGACTCCCCATGTGGTATACTTAGCAGTATGTGGAAGCTGTAGAGCTTTCTATGTAGGGAAGACAAATAGGCCATTACGAGATAGAATGAGAGAACACCTATATAATATTAGGAAGTGTTCAACTTTAAATGCCCTATCCAAAAACATGATGGAACATGGTACACATCACAGTTTTAGATTCAGAGTGATAGAAGCAATAAGACCGAGTATTAGAGAGGGAGATATTCGGAATCACAAGGAATATAGAGAGATGTGTTGGATAATTACTTTAAGGGCAGATAGAGGTTTAGGTTTAAATGAGAGGGCATCTATTAAGCCCACTTTAAAGAAGAGAAGGCTCTGTAAATGATCTGGTATTTAGGCATAAATAGGTATTTTAGATCATAATCATCTTTTTATATCTGTTTATAGATATATATATCTATTTATAGATACATATATTTTTCAGAAATAGGGCATTATAGCACATACAGGTTTATAACAGTTATATTATATTTTTCAAGCACATATATGTATATATATATATATATATATATATATATATATATATATATATATATATATATTTTTAAAGTTATATATATATATATATATATATATATATATATATATATATGTATGTATGTACATTTTTTTATAATATATATATATTTACAGCTTATTGGTTTATATTATCTCATAGGTATACCTTTAGTTTATAGACATTGTTTATCCATAATTTTTATTTTAGATAGGATACAAGTAGTTTTTATTGTACAGAGTTGTGTATTTATGTACCTTTAATATATAATTGGTAGTTAATTGATGCTGATTATTGTTGTGTATAAATATGTGCATTTTCCTGTGTGTATCTTTGGTCTGAAGAAGCTCCTACACGAAAGCGCTTACCACCACAGAATAAACAGGTGTTTTTAGATTTATTGGATTGTTGTCTACGTGTTTTCGATTTATTGACGAGGTTACATCAGGATTTGTTGGTACAGATTTGGAAATTGTGACTTTTTATGCCCTGGCAGCCCCATTGCACATTGTTTGTGGATTTATAATTTTCATTAGTTTCAGTTGTTGTGCACTGGGGATCTTATCCTTTGAGGTACCAGCGACTGCATTTGTTTTTATATTTCATTTATATGCTTTATTACATAGAAAGACATCAGGATGGATAGCAGCAGTACAAAATATAAACAAACTGATGAATTGACAGACTACATTGACATGCATGCTTACATCTCAGCAGCTTACTACAAAATGGCAGTCTGGCTCACACGCGCTTAGTATTTATAGACATGTGAAAGCCCATGGAAAGCTTCTTAAAGGCATGCATACATATTGACCTACACCTTGAACCTCATTTGCAGTTATGACTTGTAGAAGCAAAGTGAATGCCTTCAAGGTGAGAATTGCTGCAGCGCACCATTGAAGTTATTCCTGTAGTATTGAGCACAATTCTGGATTCCATATATAAGGAAGGAAATCCAAATGTGTGACGTGATACAGTGAAAGGCAAATAAAAATATGAAGGGAGATGAGATATTTGTTGGAGAAACACTGAAGAGCCTAAATATTTATGCCAGAATTAAAAGCAGCATGATTTTTACATTGACCATTATGTGAACTGAATTGGAGATTTGCAGTACATGATGAAGGATTAAATGTTATAGGGGAGGTTATGACTTCTCTTTTGTTTGAGAGATTTTTGAATGGTACATAAATCCCTTTTTTTATGAAGAGTGGGTGAAACTTGGAATGCATTATAGGAAATGATTGAGGAAATTAAGATCAAAACTTAATTGGAAGGGGGTGGTAATGAGGTAACAAGACACAGCTAGATGCACCATTTCAGCAAGCTGACTGGAATATTAGTTTTACTCATCATTTTTTTTTTTTTGCTCAACTGTACATCCTCATTCTTTGCAAAACATAATTTACTTGATAGATCTTCATGTTTACCTTTTTCATTTATTAACTAAGAGCAGTAGGCAAAGGTAGTTCTTTTCAGGTTGACCGAGAAGCAATGTTTGATTAAGTGACTTAGAGCAACGAGTCCATGACAGAAAATTGAGAAAAAGGTGAGCAACAGGCATACTTGAAATTATATCTCATCTGTTGTGATTAGATCCTCAAATTTAGTCTTGTTCCTCTCACATTTACTGTCCTACTCAGTAAGTCAGTCCTGTTTATGGCAACATACTTTATTAAATATATAAAATGAGCCTGTGGAAAGACTCATTACCACTAACTGTATAGGATCTAGAATATAATAATGTTCTGCTGTGAAAAACAAGAACATGTTCCTCTTTTTGACCCTCTACTATGATTTTTAATGCTCAGAGGATGAGAGGTATTGATGCAATCAAAAAATATAAAAGCTAATTTAAACATCAAAAATCTAATCTTGCTATTACACTTCAAAAGCATTTTTGCAGAGAAGTTTTGATGTGTTGTTGTCAAACTTGCCTTTATTCTCACTGATGAGTCGGATTCGATCTATCTGATCTGTCTCAGTCATTTCAAAAGCTTGAGGTCTTCAGCAAAGCTCTTGGGCATCCTTCCTTACCCATAATACAACTCCCTAACATCCTCAGATCTCATTTGTCACTCTGCAAAGGAGGTTCACTACCAAGCTCTGGGCTAAGTAGTTGTTTACTTTTTGATAAGTAGCTTTTAGGTTAGAATTTCTCTTTAACTGTTTCTATCCTTACCCTTTCTTTTAAAAGTGTTAGTTCACTTTAGTTTCCCTTGATAGTGTCTGTTTAAATTAGAGGATGTCTAACTAATGTCCGTTTTAGTTAGAGGATATTTTTTCTTCCCATTCTTTGTCTATCCCCTTTTCTTATCATCCGTTTTGCTTAGAGGACAATTATTTAAAAAAAAAGATCTTTCTGTTGCTGTGTCCATTTAAGTTAGAGGACTGTTGCTGCTATTTCTGAGTGTGTCTCTTTGTTCCTCATTGTTATTATGTCTCAAAAGGAAGGGAAGCCTCTTGGCTTCAAAAAGTGTGAGGAATATGGAAAAAAGATGCCCCTTAGCAATTCACACACTTTGTGTGTGTATTGCTTGGGGCCTCTTCATCTACAAGAATCCTGTTCAATGTACCATGGGTTTAACCAGAGGGTGCTCATGGAGCGCAAGAACAAGCTCATTCTGAAGGGGTTGTTAAAACCCCCCTTTTCTGAGGCTATATCTCCTGAGATGACTTCACCAGAATTAGATAAATCCGAGAAATCTCAAAAATGTGCTTCTTCGGCTCTGAAATCTTCTTCAAAGCCAAATTGGATCCAAGACTTCCTTGGAGCAATAAGAAACTTCAGCTCCAAAGTCTACCTTGTCTGTACCTTCAGCTCTAAAGACTACTTTGCCGACTGAATTTAGGTATTGGTGCCATTCTCCATCCTTGGAGCTGATCCCTTCTCAGCTCACATCACCTTTCCTTACAAGGTTACGATCTCCAACTCTTTCTACCCAGTCCACCAGGAGTCTGTCTGATGAAGATGTGGATAGGGTGGTACAGAGGCTGCTAAAGACTCTGGCCTTGGCCAAATTATTATTGGATCCTAACCCAAAGGTATCAGATCAGACACAGTCTTCCCCCTCTGCGCCTGCTCCTCCTCTGATCCATCCCTTGTCTTCAGAGCCAGAAGAATCAGACATCCAGCTTGTGACTGTATCAGATCCAGGACCCATAGGTTCCTAGGATCTGGTATCTGCCCTGAGTGTTTCCATCTAGTCGAAGCAGGGAACTGCTGGCAGCCGACACTCTCCGGTTGGGTCTGCGGACCCGATTTGGATCTCTCTGGATCTGACCCTGCCTCTGGGAGTCTCGGCATGGGTGAGTTTGGCTCCTACCTCTGCTTTGGTGCTTCTGTCTTCTGTGCCAACAATGTCTGTGGTTCCAACAGCCCTTTTGTCGGATCCAGGATGTTCTTTGGAGCAGGGGCAGACTGTCTTTGAAGTCATGAGAGGGTTCTGACTACATCCCAGTCTAATACACAGTCCTCCTTGGATCTTCCTCCTAGTTCTGCACAGGTGTCTCAGGCTTATGACATACCTTCTCCACAGGACTGCAGAGGCCCCAGGCCTCAGGATGTCTAACGGGGGACTCCCCCCTCTTCTGAAACCTCTCCAGAATATCCCACTTAGGATGTCTCTCAGAAGAAGACCTGCAAGAGGAAGCATCTTGACTACCCAGAGCAGTCTATCACTTCTGATACCAACCTTGATAAAGCAGAAGGGTACCCACAGTCAGCTCCTAAAGCTGTCTCTTTTGGAGACATCCTAGAAATTTTAAAAAAGAGAGGTGACTGACAATCCACTTCCCTTTCAGCCGAGGAGTCGGTTTACCTGAAGGCCTTTGGGTCTCACCCTTCAACCTCTTGGGTGACCGCTCCTTCCGATGAGCTTATTTAGTTACTCTCTCAGAAGGCTTGGGAGATCCCAGACTCCATAGAACCTATTCCTAGAAGGCCAAACAAATTCATTACAGCTCCTAAAGACAAGACTTATTTGGCAAAAGGTATAGCAGTTGATGCCATGGTCGGGGCGGCAGCCAACAAAAAGGAGCTATCCAAGACCATTTCCTCATTCCATCCTCTAGGGCCATAGATAGGTATGGGAAGCACGTCTTTTCATCATCAACCTTTGCCTTACAGTCACTGAACTACATTACCCACTTGACAAAGTTACATTGGGACCTGCTAAAAGAACTGTCAGACTCTCTTCAAGGAGCTGTAGCTGACACGGTGACAGATAAAGTCAGTGATCAGCTTGCCACCCTCAATTCAGTCGTCAAATCATCCATGAGGCTTATATCTTATGCAGCAGATGGAACAAGTAGGGCTGTGGGTCTAGGTATCTCTCTCAGGAGACAGGCCTGGATGTGCCTTTGTCATTTCACAGAGCCCTTCAAGGATTCCTTCGTTAATGCCCCTTTTGATGGCTCTTGTCTTTTTGGGCCTAAGGTTAAAGAGATGCTTACCAGGTGTGAACAGGAAGACAAGACCTTATCTGCTATTGGAGTGTGTTTTTCTACACGTACTAGACCCTTCCCCAATGGTCAGAGAGGTAGTGGAAAAAAATTTGGTGCAGAAAGTCACAAAAGTCTTTCAAGGACACACAAGGTGAAAGTTCCCCTAGAGGCAGAGGGGAGAACAATAATGGAAGACACCACCCACATGGCAGGGGAGGCCCACAAAATCAGGGCTGCAGAGAATCTTTCTTTGGTAGACCATTCCATTACTGAAGGAATGCCTGATTGCTCACCTCTAGAGGCAGTTGGGGGTCATTTGTCCCTGCACTGTGAAAACTGGTAAAAGTTAAACGACAAATGGGTGCAGAACATAATATCCAGGGAATACATCATCCCTTCACCTTTCCCACTCCCGTAAACAAATGAGTTAGAGATGTTCCGCCTAGTCAAAAGGAACAAGTAACATTAGAAATCCCAAAGTTGCTAAGAAAAAGAGTCATCCAAGAAGTCCCTGCAGTGCAAACCAGAGAGGATCTGGAACTGCTCAAGATTCTTTTTAGTCCCAAAGAAAATAGGGGACTGGAGACCCATTTTGGACCTCAGCAATCTGAATAAATCTGTTAAAAAGACCAAGTTCTGGATGATAACACTGCAGTCGATGCTTCCATTCCTGGGAAAAGACAATTGGATGTGCTCTATATACCTTCAGGATGCGCACTACCACACTGGAATAGAAAGGCATTCCAGAAGGTACTTCTGCTTTCGGCTAGAAGCCAGCTGCTTCCAGTTTTGAGCTCTGCCCTTTGGTCTCATTACAGCCCCCAGAGTGTTCACCAAATGCATGGCAGTAGTGGTGGCTCACCTGAGGTGCTGAGGATTCTGAGTGTTTCCATATCTGGACGACTGGCTCATAACCGCCCTGACCTGGCATCTTCTGCTACAAGCTGATGACTATATGCTTCATCTCTGTTCCTCCCTAGGTATTACCATAAACTTAAAAAAATCTGCTGTAGAGACATGTCAAAATTTAATCTTCATAGCAGCAGAGATACATACAACTACATTGATAACAAGACTCCTTCAAGACAGGGCAGACAGTCTGCACCATCATATAAGAGTGTTAATCAGGAAGACGTGAGCCTCTGCAAAACTGGTTCTTCAGGTACTGGGGAAAATGGCTGCAGCAATAGTACTCAAACCTCTGTCTCATCTTCGTATGAGGATACTTCAGTGGTTACTTTCAGCACAATGGTCTGTCCTGGAACTGACAATGTCACGCAAAATCATAATAACAAATTACTGCAAAAAGGATCTCCAGTGGTGAATTCACTGTAAATTAGTATCTCAAGCCCGTCAATTCTCCCCCCCCCTCAACCCCAGGCCACGGTGACCACAGACGCTTCCCAGATAGGGTGGGATGGCATTATCCAGGGAAGACAGTTCAAGGCATCTGGCAGGAATATGAGGCTCATTTGCACATAAACATCCTGGAGATGAGGGTGGTGCTTTTAGCATTGCAAGCATTTCAGAACTCTCTCCCTCTAGGAACGATAGCAATCCTGTCAGACAATATGTCTGTAGACTGGTACATAAACAGACGGGGGAAAACAGATCTTACCCCCTTTATCAAGAAGCTCTGAGGGTCTGGCAATGGGCAATGACTTCTAACCACTTTCTGATAGTAACGCACATCCCAGGGAACTCTAACGTGATTGTAGACAAATTGAGCAGAGCCATTTTATGGCCACACAAGTGGTCCCTTGATCAGAAAGTTACGGAAGGGTTCTTACTGAAATGGGGCCAGCCTTGCTGTGATCTCTTTGTATCGCCCATCAATGCCAAATGCAGCAACTGTTTTGCCCTGATCCCGCCCACCAAGGGATGCTCTTAGGTTTTTGCAGAAAGCAAGTTTGTTGGAGAAAACAGTAATCCTAATTGCTCCCTATTGGCCTTGTTAAATCTGATTTCCATTTCTTCAGGCTCTTCTTCAAAAGGAACCATGGAGTTTGGACACTTGCTCCATACATTGTGACTCATCTGTCAGGAATGGTTCATCCCAACCTGGACAATCTCAAACTAGTAGCTTGCCTGCTTCATTTCCCATGATCACCAGGTTTCCACTCCTTTCCTCTCCAGTCAAACATATTTTATCTTCCCATAAAATGTCTACATGAAAATTGTACAGAAGTAAATGGAAGAGATTTGTTGCATGGGCCAGGGATAATTGGATAGACCTTTTTTTTGTACCCATACATTTTGTTCTAGAATTTTTGGCAAAACTTTTCAGTGAAGGAGCTGCTGCAGCCATTATTAGGGTTCAGCTTGCAGCACTCTCAAATTTCCATTTAGGAGAATTTTTTTGTGGAGTTATGTCTCACAGACTTTGTAAGGCCTTCTTAAAATGAACTACAGTCATAAGGCTCCCATACAGAAACCCAGCACCACCCTGGGATCTGAATTTCATCTTGTCATCTTGTCAGACATTATCTGTCCTCCCTTTGAACCATCAGCTGCATGTGATTTGAAATATCTGTCCTGGAAAACACACCTTTTAGTGGCTATTACTTCAGCCAGAAGAGTTTTGGAATTGCAAGCTTTGTCTGTCAAGCTCCCATACCTATTTTTTCATAGGGACAGAGTTTCTATATGGCTAATCCCTCCTTTCTTCCAAAGTTTGTGTCGGAAGGTGATCTCAGTCAATTTACTGAACTGCCAGTTTTCTTCTCAAACTTTCAAAATAAAGGAGAATATTCAGTGCATCTTTTAGATGTTCATAGACAGTTATATTTCTACTTACACAGAACGTCGGAAATTAGGAAATCAGATTAGCTCTTTATTTCTTACTCTGATATTAGAAAAGTTCAACCAGTCACAAAAGTTACCTTATCCAAATGGCTTATACTATGTATATCCTACATTTACAATTCTAAGAATAGAGCTCTTCCTAAACCTATTAAAGCTCATTCCACTAGGTCAATAGCCACATCTGCAGCTTTCCTTAGGATAATAGCTGTACTGCAGCAACGTGGCCGAAACCTCATACATTTATTATGCATTACAAAGTAGATTTGGCCTCTACGAGTAGAGTCTGTTTTGGTTCTATAGTTCTGATGAATATACTCCCATAAGCCACCCAAGAGTCAGGTAGCTTGAGATGTAGTCTCATCAGTGAGAATAAAGGTGAGACTGACAACAACACAAAGAAGTTATGTACTTAGCATAACGTTCCATGTGTGTTGTCCATCTCGACCTTTATTCTCACAACCCACCCATGCAAACCCCCTGATTATTCTCTTGGGAGACCAGGTAGTAATAATTAGGTATGACAGGTCTCTATAGCCTCAGAAATGCGAGCTTTTAAAATGGCCGAGATGGGTGAGTACATAACTTCTTTTTTCCTTGTGTCCAGTGATGAGGTAGAACCCCTTTGCCCCCATTTACTTGTATATATTTGATCCTGAACAGCTACACCTTGAAATAAAGCGAATTCACTGAGATACTGCAATCTTGCTACTTTTATTCGTATAACATCATCACACTTCTGATAAACCTTTTGAGATTCATTGACAAATGTCTTGCATTTCTGCCTGACACCCCACAACCAAGAGGAGATTGAGGAAATCAAGTTTATGACCACAGCAGTAAGTTCATTAGCAGCTCCTGGCCTTAACCCTCTGAGCCATCCTACCTGATATTGCTTCTCTAAATATGCCTTGTCTAATTATCAGATGTTGAAATAAGTTAAAAAGTGAAAAACCTCCATGTCATAATGTCATAATGTATGATATTCAGGGCTGGGTAACCAGATGTGATTTTTTTTTTCTCTGAAGGATTTAAGATGCGTTTCCTTAAGCTGAAGCTACTGGAATTGCTACTTCGTTCAATTAGCTTGTGAGTCATCTTTATGTATTTATTTATTTTTGCCTTTCAGAGTTCTCGGTCTTTATGAAATTGCTGTTGTCCGAGGATGAAGTTGTTGTGGGGAACACTGCCCTCTGTCTTGGTCACTGCATGTCTGTTCCAGGAGCTGCTTCATCTTTGCTGAATACAGATATACTGAAGTTGTTACTGAAAAATGCAGGAGGGGATGCAAAGAAGAATGCAGTACAACAGAATGCAGCTATTGCTTTAGGAAAACTTTGTAAAGCTGAGACAAGGTACATCTTCATGCATGTGTATTTTCTGTATTTTACCATCTGTGACTAAAATGATTTAGCAACAGATTTTTAATGACAACAGTATTATTCACTGGTTTAATTTACAACTTTGTAGTCATGAAAGTACTTTTTGATGATTTACACCCAAAGGTATCAACAGTGCAAGATTGTTTTAGGTGAGGGAACCTTAAAAAATTAAATAACCTTAGGGCAAGGCTGTTCACATCAACAGGTAGGAGGCATGACAGTGCAGTTATGAGTCCACAAAAGTGTTAAGGGCATGCTTGTGTTACATAATTTCTGAGATGGAAAAGTGCACTGATACAGTGATAGTGGTGCAGTTATAGGTTACCTACTGTGGGTATGAATGCTCGTAGTCATTTTTTTTCTGATGAGGTAATAGCGCATGTGATGTGATGGCACTGCCCTACTCTTCATCATTAAATGGCATGAAATTGTTTTCCTCTGGATTGTGGTTGTAGGTCAGCAGAAGAAATCTGTTTCAAGCAACTTCTGACAAAAGACTTTAAGCATTTTAATACTTTCATAATATTGTCTTTATCTGTACAATTGGCATAGAATGCAAATCCATGAGGAAAGTATATAACATTTTAAGCCATTGAGAGTCAAGGTTAACTTTACAGTTAAAATAATACTTAACAGAACTATAGCATTTCTTGCTTTCTACCTTATGAATGAAAGTCCTATTTCTATGGAGCAATGCTGGTTGGTATAAAACATGGATACCTCCAGTCTCTGCTGTCTCTTCTGAAAGTCTCAAGGCTCCACTCTCTCTCTGTCTCTCTCACACACTTTTTTTTTTTTTGGGGGTTAGACACTCATATTTTTGGTTGAGCCAGCATTTCTGCACTGAGATTAAGTGAAATGTGCACCCCAGTGGTTCTCAATCCTTTCCAGCTGCTCACATGTTTCTTCCTGTAGGAGTCATCTTCTAGAAATGTTGTGTTTACTGTTTAGTGTGCACGTACCCTTTACATGTGCCTCTGATTATATCATGAATCATGACCACCACAGAGTCTGCCTAATTTGCGTGTGACCAGTTTTCAGTATAAACAAGCATTGCCAGTGTCAGCAGTTCAGCCCAATGGCTGGACCCTCATTGCACAATTCCTGGCTGTGATGGAAGAGCTGTTGAGAAGGCAGGTAAGGGGTCCCAGCTGAGGTTTACAGGCAGTAAAGCAGACAGAAGGGGAGGTATTTGGAAGACAAGGACTAATTTCCAAGGGCCTAGGTCCTCTTCAAAATTTGACAGTCAAGCAGTAGCCTGTCCTCCCCTATTTACTAATTTTTTTCTAGCAAGAGGTCATTTTCCTAATTCTCATCTTTAATGTCTTGCATGGGGGATTGACAGAAGCATCTCTCTAGTCCCTACTGTTAGAAATGAGACCCAAAATTCAGTTGTCATCATCTTTCATTTACTTAAATCAGTGGGGGATATTATGATGAAACGGATGAGACTCAAACGTCAGTTGTTATCATCTTTCATTTACTCAAATCAGTGGGGGGATATTATGATGAAATGGTAGTTTACTGTCGGGTCCCTGAGGCATGTTTCTGGACCTGAATTTGGGTCTAACAAAATTAATTCCCTCTGCCTCTTCCTGATCAGTTGGATATTCACTAGTTAAGGTTCAGTTGCTTACCACTCTTTCTTCCATGCCCATGTTTGGGTCCTTTGCTTTTTTTCTTCTCCATTATCATGCTTTAATAACTTGTATAACATGTGATGGTGTGAAAAAGGGTTTACCTTTGAAACCACAAATCACAGTGGTTCGAATGCTCATATGAGTGACTCAAAACCACAAAACTGGACATGTCGACGGACCTTAATGTTCGAAAAACAGCAAATCGAAAAGCAGATTCACTGTTTTTCGAACATTAATGTCAGGAAAAAAAAAACAAAGTGTAAAGCAGGGGCACAAGCCCCCCTGCACCCCCCCATACCCCCGACTTTATTATTCTAACTCCGAGATCGCACGACAGTGGGGAAAGGAACCATTTCCCATCCCCCCTATAGTGCAATCCACCTCAGAATGTCAAATGTAAAATGAGCGAAACATTTTTCCATTCAGCGTTTGCAAACTTTGCAGACTACCTTTCGGACATTTTCAGTTCGCCCTTGTGCAATATGCACATGTAAAGGTAAGCCATGAAAAAGCACTAACAGTAGTGTCCATATATAGCCAATTCTTAGCTCTCTTACTACCTCATGTGTGTACTTCCCCATTGTTTGTAGGCCCTTTGCCTAGCTTTGCATTTGTATGAGCTGAATGTGCTGATCTTTTGCATTCGTCTTCCTGTAATTGTTGCCTTATTGTGTCTGTGGGATATGGTAAGGTTAGTGCCTTTACTTTACCTTATCCATAATACTTCATACTCTTCAGAAAATTCATGTTAATGCAAAACCTGCTATTCAATCAACTTCCTATGTTTGTAAGAGCAATGTTTAAAAAATGTCCCTATTTTTTGAGCCTTTGTCCCCCCATAATTTATGGCTTTGTCCAGATTTCTTGCTCTAAGTCAACTAATCAGAACCAAAAAGAATACATTTTAGACTCTTATAATACCCAATTTTTTATATGGTAAAAGAATATATGATAAGTAAATTCAAAAATATACTATTTACATCTATATAATATAAATATATATAATATAAATTTATATAATATAATATCATATTTATATATAATATACCCATAAAAACATTGTTATATCTCAATACACAATCTTTCCATGTGAATATATCATTATAACTATAATTATATATAATTACTATTGTATTGATATATAATATATAATATATATATGAATATAAATATATAAAATATAAATATATATATATATATATAGATATATATAGATATATATATATATATATATATATATATATATATATAAATATATATATATATATTAATAATATAAATACAAAACATTACTAGTATCCTAATCTATATCATAAAAACATATAAAAATCCTTTATTAACATATAGTTATTTACCCTGAAAATGCCAACCACCATATATACTTACTCTCCTAAAAATCCTAAAAAATCCTAAAAACACCTTCCAGTTTCCACTCCTACTTTATCCCCTACTTTATCTATAATTTATTTATAACTATAATTTCTTACAATTTTACAATTTATTTACTATTATTGGTATTATTGGTATCTTCAACTGAGATAAATGTTCATAAAAAAAGTTTGTTTTAAACTTTCATACTTTATTTACTACATACGCTGAAAGGTATTTTCTTGCCATATTCAGCTTGACTGTAGCTAAATTAGTAAATCTACCTTTTATGCACAAATGATTTTGACTTCAGAAAATTAAACTATGCTTTGCGCCTATTCTCACCCTTATAATATACCTGCCTGCATTAATTTGCCATTAGCCTGTTGGTTTGCTTATATTTTTTTATGTTCTTTTAATTATTAATCGCTCTTGGGTTTTAAACACATTCTTAAATTTTTGATTCTGCACAACACCTACTTATAATTTTGGCCCCATGGCTTTCCTAATGTAATTAGCAGCATGCCCCAACAGATTTGAATATATCGTCAACATAATAGCGCATAACCTTTAATAGATCTAACTTGGGAACTTTCCCTGCCCATTGTACCAGTCCTCCCCCCTTTTGTCGAGGATCAATAACTACCCCACATATTCTAATAATTTGTTCTTATTTTTTTTTCAGATGCTCTTTACAGTTTAAGGTTCTGTAATGTTGTTGCATGCCCATCAATTCTTCTCATCTTAGAATGTTCTCTGGTAGAAGACATTATTCGTGTCCTTAACAACATGCTTTTATTCTTAAGTATAATGATATTAACATACAACTTCTTACAACCATAAAAGGTTGAAATCTATTGAATTTTGTGAATTTAAACAAAACCAACAATCAATACAATATATGTAATTAAATAAGAAATACCTCATTTGATGCATTTTATATTAAAACATTGATAGGAATATTATCAACATATATATGTAAAATAAAAATATAGCCTTCCTCTTAATAGATAACAAATAAATCCTTTAGAATCTCTGGTCCTGGTATATAGATAATTATATGTATATTTCATAATATATTCATTAATATGTATATATATATTTATATTTATATTTACATTTATATATTTATATTCACGTTTATATTTATATTTATATTTTATATCAACATAATATATATATATATATATTATTGTAATCATATATACATACACACAAAAAATATAGTTTATATTGGATAGACAATTATAATTCATTAGATGTATATGTACATTTATATATTTATAATCACTATTATATATATATATATATTTTATAATTTATATATGATATATAGTATATATGTGTATCTATTTTGGTAAAATATTGGTATTATCTGAAATTTTAAATATATATAATATAAGTATGGAAAGTATTATTAATGGGATGAAAGCTGTGTAATTTTAGTCCAGTTAATTATTAATCTTGAATGATTATTGTCGTCTGGTTCTGATTATTTTTGACAATTAAGCGTAATATTTTGGAATACAGTGGTTCTGTGTTAGGATTGGGTTCTCCATTTAGTCGTTTGTTGTAGTCTGTGCTGCTTGTTGGTTGTTACATTATTTGTTATTACGCATGAACATGGTGGAGTCCTTTCAGCGTATTTCCATTGTTGTGCTTGACTTCTTGCATGTGCTGAGACAGCTGCTCTGCTGAACCGTGTCAGCAAAGCTCTGGTTGTTTGCTGCAAACTGACTGCTGGCAATTGCTCTGCGTTATTGCTACATTTTTTCACCTGTTACTAACGGAGGGACCGAATCAGCCTTCAGCTGTAAGTGGGTTTTTAACCAGCCAGGAGAAATTGCTCATGGACACTGGTTTAGTATGTGGATTATGTCCTCCAAAGTAATCCAAGTTAATTAGACCGCCCAGAAAAATGAATTTAACACATTGATTAAAATCTTCATAGAGAATTTCTTGAGAATTCCCACACTCTGGAAAAAAACCAAACCTTGGTCCGGAGACCCAAGACCAAAGAAAACCAAGAAAACCAAACAGAGCCCTAGAGAACAGAAGAACAGATAAAAAAAGGTACTGTTGGAGATAAAAATATTCTCAGCAACATATAGGGTGATAAAGAAATACAATATAATATTATCATTTAAAGTAATAAAAACAAAAACAATACAATTAATGAAAAACAAACAGAGATGATTAATTTACATGAGAATTTGAAACAATGAGCTAAAAATGAATATAGACAGCAAAATTGCGGGTAGTGAGATAAAATGAAGAGATGAATAAAAAATCAATATTTTATTTGTAAAAAAAAAAGAATGCAGTTGAAAAGAAAATAAATTTTGATTGCATAAAAATGTAAAAATAAAAAAAATATGCATATTAAAAAAGTTCAATTTTTTTTTTAAATTAATATAAGGTATGAGTGATAAATTTTTTAAACAAAGTGAATATAATTTTGGGTTCATGTATTTGGGTTCATGTATGTGAATTAATGACCAAAAAATTGCTATGAAATTAAATTGAAGTTTTATGATGAAAAAAAAATATGTACGTTATTAAATGATTTAGAAATGTTGAGATTTATTATCACAAAAGATTTATATTGCAAACTAAGGCTATATACCAATTCTAATACTGGATTTAACAGGAAAAAAATTGATATTGAAAAGAGATGTGGATAATAATGAAATAGAGATAGGGTACATATATACACAATATGTGGGTTGATAGGTGTCAACAGACAAACAGACAGGGGTAGAAAGAATTCGAAAAGAAAACAGGACAAGAAAAAGGGGAATAGGGGAGCAAAGAAAATAAAAAGAAATATCAGATCTCCAGAGAAGTGAAACATCCATTCAGATACATCCATTCAGGGGGCATGACCAATATATAGATTGTGACCATACACTTAGATACCACAGAGGTACCCCCGTGAGTAGTAAATGGAATAATAGGAATATTACCCTGTATTCCCAAGATACGTAATGTGGGCATCGAGCTTGATTGTGGCTTTTTATAATTATAATTATACAGATATCAAATTTACACAGGATTTTTTAAGGGGATCAATATAACAAATGAAATATTATTCCCTGCTTTTCAAATATAGAGGAAATCAAGGAATATTGAAATCATTATTTAAATTTAAATACAGTTTAAAGAAAGACAATATGAATGTTGTAGAAAAATAATAATAGAGATTGAAGATTGAAAAGAAAATATATTCTTAATATGAATAAATTGAAAGCAATTTATGAAAAAATATAGTGCAAGGATATTTATTAGTTATATAAAATATAAGGAACAAATACACAATTGTCTATGAAATTTAGCGATAATAACTAAAAAGAGAGAACATGTTAGAGAATTCATCATAAACAACAAGAACATCAATCGATGAAGCCCGACAAAGTGATGGGAATTACTATATTTTGATTCAATTCGTATTACAGCTATACATGAGATAGATGTTGTTTAAAGGTAATAATGAGAAGGTTTCCTTCAATCAAATAAATATTGGTTACAAGAGAATTGATTTGACTATTGAGGAACTGTTCTTGCTCTAAGTGGTTGAGAGGTATGCTCACAGTATGCGTTGAGTTTCAAGAGGGTCTTATGCACTAAATACATGTCTTCTATGCAGTCTTTTCTTCTTGGACCTGGTTCATTCTGGTTTTATTCCCCGATTCCAGTAGAACTAGTCTGCAAGTGAAGTTTATAATGTTATAGCTTTGTATTTGGCATGCAGTTTTTTTGCAGGCAAAACTTGGTCTGAGCCAAGGTCAGGAATCAGGAAACTGTGTGCAGATACCATGTATGGGCCAAAATCTGACAGTCCTCTGGTCTCTGGTCACTAATTAGTTAAAGGAACCAGATTTTCTCCATGCTGCTGCAGCATAGTTGACTGGCAGATCTTCATACCAGTCTTCAAAGTTCCTGACAAATCTTCACAATTCAGAAAAACAAAAAGACAGAGAGAGAGAGAGAATGAAGACAAAGACTAGGAAGAGACCATCCAACATTTCTCCATCTTCCTTTCCAACTCCAATGATTGCTAGACCCTCAGGGCAAACTGTACCTTTAGCTCTGACTTTTTCAGAACTGTTAGTTTCTCGCCCTTCATTGTTGATAGTAGTTGACACCAGAACTATACTTATCCAGGACAAGTTTCTCAAAAGGCAAATACCTCCAAGTTCCTGGTCCTCCAAGAGAGAGCTCTTAAGATTTATGAGCTCTAGACCTCCATTGGTATGCCCACTTATATATGCTGGGTCCTACAGAAGTGTGGTAGATTTCAGTTCTGTCTGAATGATGAGAACTTTCATGAAAGCTCAAACAGACATGAGAGTCATGCTGTTCCTCATCAAAGTTTAGGGGAGAGGGGGGCTGGACATTCTCTCCTTATCTCTGCTCATTCCCCAGCACACATTCATTGCTTCTTTACTCATTCCCCAGCCTACATACCTATGCTAGTGCTAATGACACTAAATGCTTCAGCGCTAGTAGTACATCTGATGCAAACATCTTCAAATGTTCGGAGCCAAGATTTTAATACAGATGTCCCAGGGCCTCCCTTGGCACTGACATGTTCAGATCCTTTTGTGGCCTCAAGTTCTTTGATACTTGATACATCATATCCAATTCTTATCTCAGACCCAACTGTCCCTTTGAAGTAAGGAACACATCCATCAGATCCATCAGCCTTGTCACCTTTAGACATGGAGATGGACTGGATGTGGCTGTCTTTAATGTCCTTGACATCAGTCTCAGTGTTGGAGGCTTTTGAGTAGATTTTAGCCCACCACTGTTTCAAGTTCTACCCTCACATCTGTAAGTTAGTCCTCACCATCAGTCTCATGGGCAGCCAAACTCTAAAGGATTTGATCTTTTCCTTTATCAAGGGCACAAAAACATCTCTGTCTCTTTACAAGATTCCTCCAGAGATAGAGGACACCATTTTAGGGCAGTCTACATGCTCCCTATCACAGATACTTTTCTTGACTTCATCAAGATATTCCAGTAACTGTAAGTAATCACTATAACATTCTGCCTGCATCATTCATTCAAAACTTTCAGCCACTTTGTTTACTTTTCCTTATTAGCCAGCAGCTTTAGATGACTGGACATTTTTGCTATTTCCCTCCTTTCCTTATATTTTTACAGTTCTTCTATTCCCACTGCTCCTCACTCTCTCTGATTAAGATACAAGAACATAAATTTCCCTTGACACTTGTATATGTTGTTATACAGTTCTGTGCACTCCCCTGTATCTCTTTCTCACTCTCTCTTTTCTTGTATGCAGTGTGTATTTCACACTCTCTTTTCCTGTATACAGTGTGAAACTAGCATGCGCCTGCCTACTTTGGAAATACTTCTGTACCACAATACCTTGTTCTGGCTGGGTTGGCCCTGCTGAATTCACTATGCTCAGGTTCACTTCAGTTCCCTAGCCTACCTCCATTTCACACTCACCCCACTTCATCTACGCTTATACCTTCTAAAACCAATCTACATTCCTGCAAGCCTATCAAACAACATCACCTCATTCATATCATCTACTAAACACCATCAGAATCCTGCTATTACCACTACCACTTATTATTATCATCAATACACAAGGCTCCACATCTAACCCTCACCCCTTGCTCTATCAGACTATATACTATACTACCTTGTGTAACCCTCATATAGCAAGAGTCATTCAGCCACCACAAATACTACCAAGAAACTGCAAACTGTTAACCTTCTTATAACGACACCCAATTCAGTAACCATAGATACTTTTGCAAATTACTATCCCTTACTGTCTGTTCTGTCATCAGATTATGCTAATCTATTTTCTACAGCTTACCACTCACCTCATTCATACTCAGTTAACAGACAACCATATACCCCTATGCACTAAGTATGTTCCAGATCACAACCATCAAAGCTACTTTATCAATAACACCTATACCTATAATCATCACCTCTATAACATTTCACACATTCACCTTTTTAAACCCACTTATGTAAAAGAAAAAACACAAACCCATAGACAGTACATAAAAACAAAAACTAAAATCAAATGGATGGTCTACTTCCACTGATCCATTTTAACTTTCCAACCTAGTGCTGATTTTCACCCCAGCCCAGGAACATCACACCAAACAAAGCCAACTGCTAATCTTCCACTTAAAAGTAATTCAGTGTTGCAAGATGGATATCCAAATAACATTGACCTAAAGCTATTTAACACAAACCTCAGAAGCATCTGTAATGAACCAACAAGCTTTCATACATTTCCTCTTCCTGTATAGCCCCAACATCCTAATCATCACAGAAATCTGGTTAAAATCCCTTAAAATCCCAAATGAAAGATGATGAAGTCCTCTCACAAGGACACAACATCCTTAGGGCAAACCATAAGACCAAAAGAAATGGTGGTGTCATCATTATAGACCCAAGTAACACTCAGTTATCCTTTATCAGCACACTTTTTCTCTTTTTAACAGTGCAGAAGTACTCCTCTCCTTTCTCAAAACTAATCCACACAATAATCTGTGTGTATCACCTTGTACATTCCACCAAGATACAGTGTCTCCACTGCTGAAGAAATATTGCCCTGAATATCCAACGACATTCGACATGAAACAGTCAGATCTAAACATCAACTGATCCCAAATCACAGGCAAAAATACCACCAATGATATCAACCTTCATGGCTTCTTCCACTTAATTAGTTGCCCTACCAGATATAATAAACCTTCAAATAAAGCATCAGTATTAGACAGGGTACTTACTTCAAATCCAAGCAACAGCACACTACCAAGACCATCTCCCCACTGTTACAAACAAACTTCCCACTCATGTAAAAAAGTAAAAACTATATAAGGAAGGCCATATGATAGCAAACTTGGACACTGATGAGTTTATCTCAACTCTTAAGAAGTAGTAAATGGAACTTACTAAAATCTCTCCCACTAGAAGAAGCCACCCTTAAATTCAATGAAGTCTTTATGGCAATATTAAAGAATATGCCCCACTTAAGAGGAAAAAAGAGTCATGCAAAATCTGGAACCATGACTAACCCAAAAAATTCAAGATAACTAATGAAAGAAAGAGACAACGGCTGAGCATCTTGGCATTCTCTAAAGGAAAGCCTTCAGTAATTTAAGCAATAATTTAAACACCTAAGAAGACTGTCCATGGCACAACAGTATTGGATGCAGAAGTATGTTTCCACACTAGGAAGAGTGATTATTAACACTGCAGTGCAGCATAAGGGGGGTAATGAACTCCTGCAAGTGTCATCCTTCAGATGAGATGTTAAACTGAGGTCTCATCTGCTTGAGTTCATGGTAGCTCTTGTGTTCTTTTTACCTCTCCTTTTACATTTTAATTTCCCTCATTATACTAATATCCTCCTTTACTGTTTTACCCAGCTATACGGATACCTACTTCCTTCCTCCCTCCTTGTAAATAATACATCTGTCTAAACAGTAATGCCTTGAATTTTTCTCAATCTCTTCTATATATTTCTTTTTCCATATCATACTACACTGTCATATTATTCTGTAATTTCTCTAATGCATTTCTATAGATTTTACCATACTTCACTTTTTCTTCCTTGCTTATATCATCCTACCATTGAAAAAAACACTTTATATACTTCTTTTTAAATTCAATCCACAATTCAGACCAGTGTTTATACATGTCCTTCACAGTTATATGACTTCTTACTCCAGTTTCATCGCATAATTTCTCATTTGTTCTTTTTATTCCCTTTCTTATTTTAATATACTCCCTTTCTTTCATCACCTCCACCCATAATACTAAATGGTCTAAAAAAAACCATCACAACTGTATTACCATCTGCCTTCCGAAAATACAAAATAATCAGTTTCAGATCCAAGTGACCCACTTCTGTATGTCCATTGACTTTTGTGCCACATGGCTAAATTACCGCATTTTATCACTTTCTGTATTTTGTACACCCTTCTTTTCTTTTTATATTTTCCCCTTAAATCACAACTAAAGTCCTCTGTAATTATGTATATTTTCATGCTAAGCACCATATAGGATAATATTTAATTAAACAGATTTGTTCTTTCCCTGCTAGTTATATATGCATATAATACTGTAATTCTATAAACATGCTATTTAACCTTCACATCTATACCAGTGTTACAGCTAGTATTTTTATTGTTTTTTTACACAACACATCCACTCCAGAACAGCGTTCACTTTCTAAATTCCATATTATATTTCCACCTCGCAATTTTTCTATTTGTAGTCTTTCTTCTCTTTTCAGGAATTTTACATCCTCTAACAGAATAACATCCATATCACATTTAGTGCACCATTCCAGTATCTGCTTTCTTCTTACAGTGTTAATAATACTGTTCACCTTTACTGTAAGCACTCCAAAAATGTTGCTTTTCCTTCTTTTTAAATTTAAGGGAAATATTTTTATTTTCTTTTTTTTTACTCTTTCCCAAACTGAATATGTTTTTCTTGGGTTTATGTACAAATAACCCTTGATCCTCAGATTCAGATTTTTCACTGGGTAGAACTTCAAAGAAGTCATTATTGTCAATCCCTTCTCCTGAGCTCTCTTCCTGTGTGCACTCTTGCTCTTTATTTTTTCCCTCCATATTTTTCTTCTTGTACCGTTTCTTCTTCTCCTAGTTCACCCTCTCCCCCAACCTCTTGTTGCCCTTCCTCTTGCATGTTTTCTTCCCTTTTCCCTTCTTTTTTCATTATTTATTGTTTGCTCTTGACAATCCATCTAAAAGTGCTCCGTTTTGTTTTACACAACCTGCATTCAGGTACACACCATCTTGCTGTGTGTCCTTTCTCCCCACACTGGTTACACTGTACCTTGTCCCAATCATTATTTAAATGAGAAGAGTCCCCACAAAAGAAACATGATTTAGGTTGGGCAGCATATCTTGATGGCCCTCTGTAACCAGCCACAAAAATAACACTTGGCAAGTATTTCACTGTATTTTCTATTTCAGATTTCAATACGGCTTCCAACCGCCACTCTCTATTTCATAAGTTTCTCTCTGCTCTGACTTTCCCATTATTATCATCACTTTTACACTAGCCCTGCATGCTTTTTTAACATTGACTTATTCTAGTTCATCAGTTCTAAACTGCCACATAACATTCTTTTAACATTTAAGTTACTGTCAGAAAAACAAATAATTGTCCCACAAATATATGTCCTCCTTTTAGGTTCACTGTTCCAAAAAATTCATCATTAGTCCAACAGTTTCAAATGTTAAATCACAAACAGTTTGTGTCCCAATATGTATAAAAGACTGAATTTCGTTGAAGTTTAAAACCCATATTCTCCCAGATGGCCTTCTTTTCTTTCTAAAAACAGTTTTTCTTAGAGTTTGTTGCTGCTCGCCTTTTTTGCCTGCTGTCACTGCCGCATATGTTTGAGTTACTGCATTATCTGCTGCCACAAAATCAGACACCTTCTCAGTTTGTTGCTGATTTCCTCTTTTACTTTCTGTCACGTCTGCATAAGTTTCTGCTTCATTTTCTGCTGAGATGTCACTTGGTTCTTTTTCCATATTACCATCCTCAGCACTTCCAAAAAAAATTATCTGCCATTCCACCCCATGAAATGAAACAGCAGAACTGTCACCTGGATCATACTGCTCAATTATTTTTAACAGCTCATCATCTGCAAGTCCTGCTGACACCAGTTCTGTTATCTGTAGCACTTCAACAGACTCTCTTACTTCCTTCTCCATGGAGACAGCTAAATGCTGCTCATTTATGACATCCGCTACACAAGAATCTTTGTTTACATTCTGAAGCAAAATATCAAATAATTTTTTTCTCTATATTCTCACTTTTCACCTCCAAACTCTCCATAGCTTTTCTCTCCTCCTCCCTGTTGTTGCTTTCCTTAGGCCTCTTCCTTTCTGCTGTAGGAGGCCTCTGGCTGCATCTAGTAGCTACAAAGAGTAAGGGAAGTTCTGCGATGCCCTGGCCAAATTTCCTGTAGTAGTATGAATGCCACATTGGATCTCCCTTGGAAAAAAAATACTAACCTAGTGGAACTAACCCAGTCAATAAAGGATAAATAAATAAATATGTAAATACGTAAAATATCACTAAGCATAACATAGAACTTGTTAAGAAATGGTTCTGTAACAGCTATCAAACAGCCCACCAAAACAACCCCAGGGCATTTTAGACATCCATTTAAAAGCTGTTAAACCAGGTAATACCTCTCAACCAAACCCCTCACATGACCAGCCCCACTCTGCAATAGCAAACAACTTCATGCTTATTTTCTCCAGGCAGTAAATGCTCTAATTTAGCAAAATTTTACCTTCAATTCACTACCCCTTCAGCAGTCCAAAATTAACTTTTGGGCCAGTCCCAGCTTCTACCATTAATAAATATCTCCTCAAAATCAAGTCCTCAACCCTGCCAGTAGACAACCTCCCTTCACAATATCTGAAGATTACAGCTAATGCCACCTCCATATCCATCTATATATATTTAGGAATGTCATGTCCCTACCATCTGGAAAAAGGCTTTCATACTACCTTTACATAAAGGTGGAGCATCAACAGATTATTCCAATTCTAGATCCATTGGCCCACTTGCCCCAGTATCTAAGATCTTGAGGTGAACTTGGTGTATCCTTGCACGGTTACTGAGCTACATGATCGCAAACAATCTACTTTCCCATCCCAGCATGGTTTTTGACCTCACCAAAGTACTACCACAGTTCTTCTTCAATTTGCAGAAACAGTGAACAAAAACAGAAACACAGGAAACCTGGTATCCTCTCCCTTTCTGGACTGGTCAAAAGCATGTAACATTGTGTTCCATAATAAACTACTACTAAAGCTTTCCCATCAAGGACTCTGACAGACCTCAGTCTCCTGGTTTATCAATTACCTTACTGATAGGTCTCAAGCAGTAAAGTAACAAAACAAATAGTTCTCCTTTCAGCCCATTAACATGGGCATACAAAAGGGCTCCACGGTCATATTTTTAAAAGACCTATATTCTCCTACTAAACATGCCACCTTGAGTCAATATGCAGGTGACTCCACACTCATCTGTTTTGCGACTAACCTGTCCAAACTTGAAAAACTAACCCAATAATTATTCTCTTTTATAGAATCTTGGTTGGACATCTCGGAACTTTTATTAAACCCTTAAAAAACACTAAATTACTACTGTTCATGCCAAAGTCCCTCTCTCAAACAAAAGCTGACTTTAGTATAATATCAGCCTATATAACAAAGGCAGAGATGATTCCATTTACCAAACTTCTTAGGCATCTTCATAGAAAAAATATGAAATTTGACACTTGTATCTAAACAGATGTCAAAAAAAAACATCAAAAGCTTGATCTGCTTTGTTGAGTCAAACCTTTCCTCACAGACAAAGCCAGGGAAACTCTTGCTAAAACTTATCTGCTTTCTGCTCTATTATATGCCTCCCTCATATGCAAATGCCTGCAGTCGACTCAAAAAAGCAACAATAACATAACAAAATTTCCTGTAAATTTGTCCGATAGATCTCATCACAGTAGAGCCCTTAAAGAACTAAACTGGATGCAGCTGTCCCACCAACTTCAATACTCACAGCTTATCATGGTTTGCAATATATTACATTACCTTGAAAAATGCCTCACCCTACAAAATATGCTTCAAGTTTACTCTCCAACAAGATGTCTCTGCTCTAAAGATAAAGGACAGCTTCCAATTATTAAATCACACAAAACATTGTTGGCAGTGTTGTTTTCACTAATGACGTCTCCAAAATATTGAATGGCTTTCCATCTGTCCTCAAACAGCTCTTCGACAAATACACTTTCAAACTAAACCTTATACAATTTCTAATAGAGTCCTGGCTTTGCTAATATATATCACCTGGCAAATGTATTTAAATTCCTTCTGTCTGCATTAATTTCCCAGACCTGCTCCACATAAATCCACTGACATAACCGTGACAGAATTATCCCCAAATTCTTTCACATTCTCACTTATTTTGCCTCTCTACCTAAGTCTTTTCTTTGCTCCCTTTCTCTCTTTGTTTTTCTCCATTATACATTCGCTTCACTCCTTTTTTTCATAACTGGATACCCATCCTCTTTTCCTTCCATCCAACTACCCTCAATTGTAGTCTCTATCTTCTCTTACATACACTTTCACATCACTGTTATACAGCCTGACAACTGCCTTAAAATAATTTAAGCTATTCTCTTGTAATTAACTAATTCTTTCCTACCACATGCACCATAATATCACTGACCATTGCACCAAACTTGCAAGTTTGGCCAGTTACCCATCTACACTAGTTTACTACATCATTATAGGTTTTCCCTTCATAAGGAAACTAATGCAGTCATCTCTGAGTTGTATCTGTCTCTTTGTTTGTTATGTTGCTGAGGGTATAAATAACAGATGTTAAGTTGTCTATCTCGCCCTCATTCTTGCTGGATGGGTTCGGAGCCGATCCTCGGCTCCGACTCGGCCAATACTAAAGCTCGAGAGCTAATTCCACCGGCTCGAGACTCCCCTATATCCCACAATGCTAGGCGGTAACTACTCAGATCTCGTTTGCCGCTTAGCTGATGAGGTGCTTTTCTACCGGCTCTAGCAGGTTAGTGGAAAATATTTTCTATTTTCACAAATCTTTAGACCCCTATTATTTACCATAGTATAACTTTTAGTTTTAATTCTAAATTTCATTAGATCGACCCTCTTTTGCCCATAATCCTTCCTTTATTCCCCTTTAACTTTAGGCCTTAGGCCCCTTCCCCTCTCTCCTTGTCCTTTAGTGTGACTGGAAATTAATATTTTTTTCTTAAAGGCTTGTATGTGTGTGTTTTTTACTTAGGCCTTTAGTATGTCTAAGGACTCCAAGGTCTCAGGCTTCAAGAAGTGTGACTCGTGCTGTCAGAAAATGTCTCTGACAGACGGTCACACTTCTTGTGTGTATTGCCTGGGACCTTTGCACCTGCAGGACTCATGTGCTGTGTGCCATGGTTTCAGCCCTAGAGTCCTGCAGGAACGCAAAAATAAATTGATTTTGCATGGCTTGTTAAAGCCTGAAGGCCCCCCGACCCAGTCTGTGTCAGGGAAGCCTTCTAAGACTTCCAGACAGTCGTTTCCGGCTTCTGAGCCGTCCTCTGGAAGCATCAAAACTGCTTCGACATCGGCTGTGGCTGGAGCCGATGTTTCCAAGCCTCATACTGTTTCCTCAGCTCCAGCCGGAGCCGAGGCTGATAAGACTCAGTTGGCTTCGATACTCTTATCGGAGCAACCTTCGAGGAAGAGGTCTAGGTCCCCCTCCATCGGCTCCGTTCACTCGGCACCGGGATCCCCTCTTCTTTCGGAACGGAGCCATAGATCGCATTCCTCATGGTCTTCCACGCTATCTGACCACGATTTACAAAGGGTAGTGAGTAGACTTCTCAAGTCTGAGGCACTGGCCCAAATGCTGCATAGCCCGACTCAACAGTCAGCAGCTATTTCCATCCCTCAATGTGTTCCTCCCTCCGACTCCTTTGAGCTCGGAACCATGACTGTCGGCGCGTCGGAGCCGATACCTTCCTTTTTGGCTCCGTCGTCTGCTCCGATCTCCTCTTTGGAGGAATCTTGGCGCCGAGCTTCCCTCATCGGCTCCGAGGGGGCGAGTGGCATCAGACCCTTGTCCGACCCCGCTCTCCCTCTCGGGGCTTCGGCGCTGGTGAGTTCGGCTCCGACATCGGCCTCGGAGCCGTCCCTGTCGGTGCCAGGGGGGTCCTTGTCTCTTTGGAGCGGGGACCTCCGGCCTTGCCCGATAGGGGTGCCTTCGAGGTCATGCGGAGCGTGCTAGAACCAGTGTCTGCTCCACAGTCGGCTCCGTCAGCCCCTCCATCTTCTATGCCTGCGGTGATTTCTACCCACCCCCTTGCATCAGACCGCAGAGAGCCAACTCCTCAAGTTTCCCCATTGGGAATTTCCTCCTCTTCCGAGGCCTCTCCTGACCCGGTAGGAGAACCCCCTAGGAAGAGGCAGTGTAAGAGGAAGCACATTGACTCCCCTGAGTCTATCACCTCTGACACTGACTTAGAGGAATCTGAAAGTTCCCCTCGATCCCCCTCTGAGGATGTCTCCTTTGCTGACATCCTTGAGATCCTGAAACAGAGGGGGAACTGGCCAGCCCTTAACCCTTCAGAGGATGAGTCAGTGTACCTTGAGGCATTCGGCTCTCGCCCTTCCACCTCCTGGGTGTCCCCTCCCTTTGACCCCCTTATGGAAGTGGTGGCAAGGAAGGCCTGGACGGCCCCTGATTCAGTGGAACCCACCCCGAGGAGGCCGTCAAGTTTATTACTGCCCCTAAAGATAAAGACTTTTTATCTAAAGGTGTCCCCGTCGATGCCATGGTGGTGGCCGCGGCCACTAAGAAGGAGTTAGCCGACCCTTCAGTACCTGTCCACCCTCCTAATAAGGAATCTAGGACCATGGACAGGTATGGTAAGCGGATGTTCTCATCAGCGACCTTTTCAATGTGGTCGCTGAACTACTTATGTCACTTCACTCGTCTCCAGAGAGATTTACTCAAGGATATGGGTGAAGTGATAAAGGATCCAACAGCTGAGGGGTTCCAAGACAGAATGAACTCCCAATTGGCAACCCTGAACTCCATCGTTAACTCCTCCATGCGGCTCATCTCATATGCTGTGGATGGGGCGAGTAGAGCCGCAGGCACAGGCACTGCCTTACAACGTCACACCTGGATGCAGCTGTGCAACTTTGTGGACCCTTTCAAGGCGTCCTTCACCAATTCCCCCTTTGATGGATCATCCTTGTTTGGTCCTCAGGTGAAGGATACATTGACTAGGTGCGAGGTGGAAGGTAAGACTCTCTCTGTCATGGGAGTCCGTTTTTCTTCCCCTTCTAGGCCTTATCCCAAAGGTCAGAGGGGAGGGAAAATGTGGTTCCGCAAACAAACCCAGGGAGTCTCATCTGACGCACAAGGTCGATTCCCCCCTAGAGGCAGAGGGGGGAATAACAATAGACACCGCCCAAGAGGCAGAGGAGGTCCGCAAAATCAGGGTAGCAGAGAAACTTTCTCTGATAAACCCTTTCAGCATCCCTGAGGAGCTGCCCGTCTGTCCACCTTCGGAGGAAGATTATCCCTGTACCCAAAAGCCTGGCTTTCCCTTACACAAGGCAAATGGGTACAGTTGATCCTATCCGAGGGTTACAAAATTCCCTTTATTCACATTTCATCCCAACCCAAAGGATCCCTTCCAGACATTCCACACAGTCTAAGGGAACAAGCAGCACTAGAAATTTTAAAGCTGCTATCAAAAAGAGCTATCCAATCAGTCCCAGCAGACCAACAAGGATCCGGAATCCGCTCCAAATTCTTTTTGGTACCAAAAAAAACAGGTGACTGGAGACCCATACTGGATCTCAGCAACTTAAACAAGTAGATCAGAAAAACAAAATTCTGGATGGTCACGCTACAGTCCATTCTACCCTTCTTGGGTCAGGACAATTGGATGTGCTCGATAGATCTTCAGGACGCGTACTACCATATCAAGATGAACAGACGCTCCAGGAGATTTCTCCGCTTCAGGCTGGGAGCCAGTCACTACCAGTTCAGAGCCCTGCCCTTTGGTCTCACTACAGCCCCCCGGGTGTTTACCAAATGCATGGCAGTGGTCGCGGCTCACTTGAGACGTCAAGGATTCCAGGTGTTTCCATATTTAGACGACTGGCTCCTTACTGCCACCACCAGACATCAACTACTTCTATCCAGAGACTTCACTATCCAAACTTGCCAAGCTCTAGGCATTTCAATAAATTTCGAAAAATCTGCCTTGTCAATCTATTACCTTTATAGGCGCCACCTTAGACACACTCAATCTTTCAGCCAGACTTAACAGAGCAAAGAGTGTCAGACATCTGCAAGCAAGTTTACCTTCTCTTACAATGCAACAAAGTCAAAGCCAGACTAGTTTTGAAGGTATTAGGACTCATGGCAGCAGCTATCCCCCTTCTCCCCTTAGCTCGCTTCCACATGAGGATCCTCCAATGGATGCTGTTTACTCAATGGTCCTTCCAACAGCTCCCGATGTCCCACACCATATTGATAACTCAATCATGCAAGAATCAATTGTCTTGGTGGATCACATCACCTCAGCTTCTCCAAGGAAGACCTTTCACTCATCCCCCCTAGTCGCCACGTTGACAACAGACACCTCCCTGATCGGGTGTGGGGGGGGAATTATAAGGGCAGGACAGTCCAGGGCACGTGGCAACCTTTCGAGTGCCACTTGCACATAAATGTCTTAAGATGAGAGCAGTGCTTTTAGCGTTGCAGGCCCTTCACAACTCTCTTCCCACAGGGACTATTGCAATTCAGACGGACAACATGTCCATAGTGTGGTACATCAACAAACAAGGCGGAACCAGATCATACCCCTTATGTCGAGAGGCACTCAGACTTTGGCAATGGGCGATCTCTTCTCAGCGTTTTCTGGTAGCAACGCACATTCCCGGGAAGTCCACTGTGATTGCAGACAAGTTGAGAAGGGCAATTCTCATGCCCCACAAGTGGTCTCTGAAGAAATCAGTACTGGAAAAAGTGTTCCAAAGATGGGGCCAGCCTTGCTGCGATCTTTTTGCTACTCCCCAAAACAGCAAGTGTCACGACTTCTTCACTCTCTTCCCGTTACCAGGCCATCCCACCAGAGATGCTCTAGTCCACGATTGGCCCCAGGGACTTCTGTATGCTTTTCCCCCTTTTCCACTGATAACTCAACTAATTCAGAAAAGCCATCGCTTTGAGAGTGACAATGATCCTCATTACCCCTTACTGGCCTCGACAGATATGGTTTCCGTTCCTTCATCATTACCTATTGGAGCAGCCTTGGCATCTGGACCCAGTGCCAGATTTGTTGACCCACCAATCGGGCCAGCTGCACCAGTCTCTTCATTCTCTCAACCTCACAGCGTGGTTTCTCCAATTCCGACCTTAGCCAGGCTTCCCTTAATATCTCACTCAGTCCGAGATATCTTGATAGCCTCTCATAAATCTTCTACCTGGAAGATTTATAATAGCAAATGGAAACGCTTCTCCTTTTGGGCAACATCAAAAAATATAGATCCCTTCACTGCACCCATCCAGTCTATTCTAGACTTTCTAGCAGAACTCTTTCATTTAGGCTCTTCTTCATCTACCATTAGAGTTCAACTGGCTGCTATATCTAATTATCATGTAGGTGTCTCGGAGTCTAGCATCATGGCTCAGAAGCTCTGCAAAGCCTTTTTAAGGGGCGTTTTTCTTCTCAAACCTCCAATCAAAGATCCCCCGCCTCAATGGGACCTGAACTTGGTTCTGGCATCCTTAATCCTTCCCCCTTTCGAACCAGCGGCTTCATGTTCTTTGAAGTTGCTTTCATGGAAGACACATTTTCTGGTAGCCATAACTTCAGCGAGAAGGGTATCTGAACTCCATGCTCTGTGCAGTCGTCCTCCTTATTTAGTGTTTCACAAAGATAGGGAATCCCTCTGTACTAATCCATCCTTTTTACCTAAGGTTTCCTCTCAAACAAACCTAAACCAAATAATTGATCTCCCCGTCTGTTTCCCTAAGTATTCCAACAGATCGGAACAAAAGCTACATTTTCTGGATGTTCACCGCCAACTTAGATATTATTTGGACAGGACTAAACAATTCAGGAAATCTGATCAGCTTTTTCTATCATATGCAGAAGGGAAATTGGGCCTTCCAGTTACTAAAGTATCCCTTTCAAAATGGCTTACCTCTACAATTACCTTCATCTATGAGATCAGACATCAAAAACTACCTTCAAGACCTAGAGCTCATTCAACTAGGGCATTAGCTACATCCGTAGCTTTTCAGGATAGGTTGCCAATAGATTCCATTTGTGCAGCAGCCACTTGGGCTTCTCCTCATACCTTCATTTCACATTACAAATTGGACATGGCCTCCAGAAACCGTGCCAACTTTGGTTCCACTGTTCTCAAGAGTCTGTTCCGATTGGCCACCCGGGATAAGGTGCTAGGGACGCGGTCCCATCCAGCAAGAATGAAGGCGAGATAGACAACTTAACATTAAGAAGTTATGTACCTACCATAACATTCCATGTTAGTTGTCTTCTTCTCGCCTTCTTTCTTGCGTCCCACCCTCCTTCCCCCAAGCCTGGACAGGCCGATAGGATTTCATTTTGTGATCTTCCTCTGGAAGTTTTCATTCCCACATGTTCTACACCTCTATTTCCCCTTTTGTTAGGTCTGGGATACCTTACACTCAGGTTTATATAGAGGTGGGTTACCTTTCTCCATACCATGGAAACTAGAATTGCTTGGTCTAGCTATCAAACGAGATCTGAGTAGTTACCACCTAGCATTGTGGGATATAGGGGAGCCTCGAGTTGGTGGAATTAGCTCTTGAGCTTTAGTATTGGCCGAGTCAGAGCCGAGGATCAGCTCTGAACCCATCCAGCAAGAAAGAAGGCGAGAAGAAGACAACTAACATGGAACGTTATGGTAGGTACATAACTTCTTATTTTAAACTGTATAACATCTGTTCTGACATAGCTGTTTTTATAATGTTTTATGATTTTCTTTTCATCCGGATGATTAGATAGCTAGTTAGGTAGGTGTATATTCTACTCAGAATTGTAAATATAGCATGATTTCTCTTTTCATTCAAAAACTTATTACTGTATTATATTTTACTGTATTACTGTAACTGGTATTATTACTGATGGCTACTTCTCTTTATTATCTCTCATGCACTGAACCTTAGTTAGAACCACATCTACATCTTTAAAATGTTTTGTACGGTCCTGCACTAGTTGACTGGCCTGCACAAGGCCCAAGATTGCTCCTTCACTTCCATGGAGTTTAGAAGACCCCATTCTGCTCCTAGCAGATGCAGAGTCATCATAAATGCAACATTCTGCCTCATGCCAAGCCTTTATTCTGTTCTCCAGTCTGTCACTTTCCTTCCTTCACATGTTTGATGCATTGATATCATCCACTGCTATCCTCTTTCCTCTCCTAAATCACAAGGATGGTTATCTATTGTTCTGACCTTGCCTGGTCTCTTGCCCCCAAACAGGTACCCATGATATACATCCTCCTGTCTGACCTCATATCTTGAGGTCCTCCCATATGTAGATCCTACTCCACCTCCAACCCATCCTTTTTTTTTTTTTTTTTTTTTTCTTACCAGTAATGATATAATTTCCTTAAAAGGTTTCTGCTGGCGCACTGCTAATTTTACTGAGGGTAGATGGAGACAGCCCATTAGATGCATGTGCCTTGTACTTAATTTGAGCAGTAGATTCTCTCTTCATCTCATACTTGTCTGTCATAGTAGCTGTCTGCTGATGTTCTTTGTGTTTCACTGCTGCAGTCATTACATTTGGGTTGTCTGCTTGCAGTAGCCCTCAGTCAGCCTGATTAACAAAGTCTTGGGTCCTGCGTCGGTTGCTGTCCTTTCTTCCATGACGTCAGGTCATCAGGGGTATAAAACATGCAGCCAACGCCATTACATTAGTCTTTCTTGCTGTGCGGTGCCCGAAGCAGAAGCAGTTCGCAAGTGCTGGTCGGCCGACTCCTGAAATTTTCGTTTTCGAGTTTCAGAACCAAAGTCTTTGACTAAAGCTAAGTACCCCATTGGGGAAACTTTTTCTTGCTCCTTACCGGTGCCAGTAAAAGTTAATAATTCCATTACTTGTGGAAAGCAAATACCTCATAAAGATTTTCATTTGTATTGTATTCCTTGCTTAGGCCCTGACCATGACGTACCTTGCTGTTGGTTTTGTGCTTTATTTAATCAGGGCACTATCCGTCGTCGGTATATCTTTGCCTCTAAATATTTCAGTTCTTGGTTTAATTATCCTGATTGCCAGGATTTCGAAAAAACGCAAAGATAAAGACAGAGACCGGCTGCCGAGGTCCAAAACTGCCGACGACGCTTCTCCTAAGCCAGTCACCAGTTCGCCGGTACTCAGTGAAGCACTTTCGCAGCCCCTGATACCCGCTACTTCTGATTCGCAGGCCTCTACTGAGACCCATTCAGAGTCTGGTATGCCGCGAGATACTTCAACTATGGAACCCGCAGATGTCTCTACCTTGGATGGGTCTGGAGCCGCTGTGCAGGCACCAGCTTCTGAGGGTGTATTCAGGCCTACGGACTTGCATATTAAACCAACGCCTCCTTCTTCATTTAGGCCTAAATCTCAAACCATGCCTAAAAACTGACATCAGGCCGCATGCTCAGGCCTCTATGCATAAAAAACAAATGATAAGAATAGCTGAAGATCTTATAACTCTAATCAGGGGAAGCCAAGCCCCCCACCTTCTAAGAGACCTAGGACTCAAGTTGTTTATGAATCTTCTGACCACGATTCTGATTTTTCTGATTCTTCTGATGATCTGGATTTGCCCTTATCTACTTATGAGGATTCTGATGCAAAAGACTGTATTCCCTCTGCTTCCTATCCAGAGGATTTTTCTTTTGGTGAAACCTTACATACTCTAAGGGAGCCTTTCCACTGGGAAAGCCAAGATTTTTCTGATTCAAAAAAGAGGCTTTGGGATTTCTTACTCTTGCCTCAGCATAGGCCTTTAGCTATTCCTCCTGTACTAGACATTGTTGATGATGCTTTTCGGAATCTGGTTTGGCACCTGATTCTTTGCCTCCTGCTCCCAGAAAACCCGACAGATATTACATCCTGATTCTCACAAGTTCCTTTTTAAAAATCCTATTGCAAATCCAGAGACTATTTCACAGGGACCCAAGGGCATTAAGGCTTCTACTACTACAAATCATGCCCCTTCTGATAGAGACTCCAGGGTGCTGGATAGATGGGGTAAGAAGGTTTACACTTCTGCAACCTTGGCCATTAGGGCTTTAAACTGTCAGTTTCATATGTCAAAGTATCAGCAACATGTTATTGGATTTCTTAAACAGAAAATGATGTTGATTCCTGATTGTGCGGAAAATAAAGAATTACAGGATTTAATGCATTTTGCTGAACAGGTTGGAAAACATACTTTGCAATGTGGATTTGATTTATTAGAGGCCTCTTGCAGGGCTGCTGTTACTGGGTCTGTGCTCAGAAGGCATGCTTGGCTTAAGGAGCAATCTTTGCCTGATCATGTTAAAGCTAAATTGTTGGATGCTCCCTTAAATCAGGACCGCCTGTTTGGCAACAAGGCTGAGGAAGTTCTTAAAAAGATGGAAGATAAAGCTAAATCTATGCAAACTGTTAAAGATTTCTTACAAGTTCAGCCTCCTAGATTTAGTAGACACTGGCCCTCTAAGAATTGGTCCTTTCCAGCCCCTTCCAGGTAGCCAAACCCAGACACAGCAGAAACCCCAGGTTTCAGTCCCAGGGGACACACAAGACTAAGCAGTGGGGGGTTTCTGCACCCAAATCAGGGAGTAGTAAGACTCCCCCCTATGGAAAACTGTCTCAATGACTTGATTTTAAAACTTCCAAGCACTTCCCAACTGAATGCTCCTTTAGGCAGAAAGATTGGTCTGCAGGCCAAAAACTGGGAACTCATTTCCCAGGGCAAATGGGTTTTAAATATAGTGTCCCAAGGATACAGATTTCACTTCCACACCTTACCAACACCAAGTGGGTGGCCAGATCTACCCCCAAATCAGTGGGCAGAGGCCCAAAATCAAGTACTCTCTCTCTTAAGCATGGGGGCTATTCAGTTGGTACCAGAAGAGGAAAAGGGACAAGGTTTCTATTCAAGACGTTTCCTGGTACCCGAAAAAGGCAATACATGGCGTCCTATACTGGACCTTTGTATTCTAAACACCTTTCTTGTGATTCCAAAATTCAAAATGCTGACTCTTCACCATCTGCTTCCTATGCTTGGCAAGGATGCATGGTTGGCAACACTAGACTTAAAAGAAGCATACCTGCACATCCCTATCAGAGAGTCTTGCAGAAGATATCTACGCTTCAAAGCAGGCTATATGCACTATCATTTCTCTGCACTGCCCTTTGGCTTATCTACTGCACCCAGGGTATTCACAAAGCGCTAAGCTCCAGTCATTGCATTTTGCAGGCAAAGAAATATTCAAATATACCCATACCTGGACGATTGTCTAATTCAGGCAGAAAGCAAGGACATTCTTTTGAATCATCTGGCCTTTGTTCAAAGGGTACTGACTTGTCTGGGGTTCACAATAAATGAAAAGAAATCCCACCTGGTACCCTGTCAACAAATTATATTCCTGGGAGCAAGCTTGAATGCAACTTCCCAGATGGCATTCCTCACGCCAGAGAAATGGATTCATTTGACAACTTACTTCAAACAAGTGGCCACAAAAACCCAGCTATCTGCAAGGCAAATACTGCAAGCCTTGGGGTTCATGGCCTCCTGCATTCTTCTAATTCCATATGCAAGGCTGCATATGAGGAAACTACAATGGTATCTCAAAAGCCCTATGGTGTCAACATTCACAGGATCTAGAAGCAAGGATTCCTGTCATACCTTGCCTGTGCCTAGAGTTCCTTTGGTGGGCAGAGGCCTGCCACCAAAACAGGGGACTACCATTCACATTACCCCCTGCCGCCCAAATCTTAACAACAGATGCATCAGACTATGCATGGGGGGGGGGGGCTCACCTGGCAGGGAAGTGCATTCAGGGCAAATGGAACCCAAGTCAAATGCACCTGCACGTAAATCAAAAGGAAATGTTAGCTGTACAGAATGTTCTGACAGCCTTCAAGGATCACATTCTTCCAGGACAACTAATGGTAAAGACGGAAAACACCACTGTCATGTGGTACATAAACAAGCAGGAGGGGGTACACATTCTTATCCCTTCTGCAGACTAGCCATGGCATTGTGGAACACAACCTTGAGCTTCCAAGTGAATCTACAAGCTAAGTTTCTGCCAGGAAAACTAAATACACTGGCAGACGGACTAAGCAGAAACCTCATGAATCCACACGAGTGGAAACTGGAACTAAGGATTTTCAACATGTTGACAAGCAAATGGGGGAGCCCAGATATAGACCTGTTTGCCTCCCCCCAGAACCATCAACTGGACACATTTTGCACAACGCTTCCCCGCAAGCTAGCTTGGAAAGTGGATGCTGTATCCTACAGATGGAAAAACCTATCAGTTTATGCCTTTCCTCCTCTTCCTCTGCTCTCCAAGGTACTACTAAAGATCACACAGGACAAGCCAAGGACAATTCTAATTGCACCAGACTGGCTTCACCAACACTGGTGTACCCACTCTTGCACAGTGTGTCACACTTGGCTCCATGGCACCTGCCTCAGACTCCTTCCCTGTTGGCTCAGCAGGAGAGCCAGATTCCGCACCCTCAGCTGCAAACCCTGAACCTAGCAGCCAAATCTCTCCTTTACCATTCCTCAGTAAGTCAGTGATGGATATCATTTTAGAGGCAAGGAGGCCTAGTACTAGAAAATCTTATGCTGCAAAATGGAAAAGATTCTGTGCCTGGAACCAATCTCAAGGAATGAATGCAGCAGTGCCCAATTTACCTCAGATTCTACAATACTTGATGCTTCATAAGGGCTTTTCCTCCATCAAAATTCATGCCTCAGCCATTTCAGCTCATTATAGCACAGAGCCTCCCCTCATCTGTCACCCACTGCTCAAGCAGTTCCTCAGAGGGGCCAAAAATTTAAGGCCACCCAGGAGAGCTTCAACTCCAGCCTGGGATCTTAACTTTGTCTTGGAGAAACTCACTCTTCCTCCTTTTGAGCCAGCTGCTATTGCAGATTTAAAAATTCTTTCCTGGAAAACAGCTTTCCTTTTAGCAATCACTTCTGCAAGAAGGGTATCTGAATTATAGGCCCTTATGGCAGTGGAACCTTTCATCATCTTTCTTGCGGACACGGTGTCCATCAGAACCAATCCCTCCTTCATGCCCAAGGTGGTATCCAGTGTGGCTCTTAATCAGTCCATTCATTTGCCTACCTTCTTTTCTAATGCACGGAACAAAGGGGAATGGATACTGCACTCTTTAGATGTGCACAGACAGCTTAGATTCTACTTGGACAGGACTAAACCTCAAAGGAAATCTGAACAACTGCTGGTGGCATTTGCTGCAGGGACAGAGGGGAAAGCTATTTCAAAACAAACCATTTCAAAATGGATAGGCCACTGCATTCATTTATGCTATAAGCACCATGGAAAACCTATCCCACAGGGCATCAGGCCCCATTCAACCAGGGCTGCATCTACCTCTACAGCATTTCTCAGGGGTGTCCCTACTAGGAACATCCTAGAAGCTGCTGCCTGGAGTTCTGTACATACTTTCACCAAGCATTATCATTTGCCAATTTTCTCTAAATCTGCCACTGCAGTCTTGCAGGGCCTTATAGCTGGTCGTAATTCTATTTAAATTCCTCCTCCCAACCTAAGCTTTGGGAAGCTACCCAAATGTAATGACTGCAACAGTGAAACACGAAGAACATAGTACAGTTGTGTACACTTACCATAAATGTAGATGTTCGAGTGTATTCATTGTTGCAGTCCTGGTTGCCCCCCCTCCAGCCCCCTTTCTCCTTTTGGCTATACCTCTACTCTCACTTACTATGCTCTAAATGCTTTTTGGTGTATTTGCTTTTTTGTTGGAGGTATATCCTTGTATTTATAGATTTAATTGCTTCCCATTAGGGGGGCACCTGACATCTGGGGCAAAAAAAGCAGATGTAATGACATCGGCTGCATGTTTTATACCCCTGATGACCTGACGTCATGGAATAAGGGACAGCAACCGATGTAGGACCCAAGACTTTGGTAATCAGGCTGACTGAGAGCTACTGCAAGCAGGTAACCAAAATGTAATGACTGCAACAGTGAATACACTGGAACATCTATATTTATGGTAAGTGTACACAACTGTACTTTCTCCTTAGTCTGCAGTAACTTCTTCAGCATGATGAATCCCCATCCATTTCTTTCATCAAGATGTAGGAGAAATATTAATTTACTAATCTCCTTTTTACCTGCCTGCTATTATCTCCTATCCATCTTTGCCTAGCTTAGCCAAGTATCCTCCTTCCTTGTTTCCTGCTGAATACATAAAGAGCTTTTTTTTTTATTTTCCTTGGCCATTCCTTCCAGCTCCCTTTCTGTTTTTACATTTGTTGCCTTCATCTCTTTGCATGCCTTTCAGCATGTCTTATTATACTATGCCTTCTTCACTTTATCCTTCTGTAGTCTTTTCTCCATTATATGCCTTGTTTTTGTCTATTATCAGTATACTAATGTATGTTCATAATTATATTGATCCTTTTCTCCTGTAACAGTTTGCCTTTGTCTTAAACTCATGATGTGAAGTTGTTTAATCTCGCCGTTTATTCTCACTGATGGCTTCGGAGCTGATCCTCGGCTCTGACACAGCCGATAACAAAGCTCAAGGTTTGCCAGTAGCTCGAGACCAAGCCCCTTATCCCACAATGCACTGCTGGAATTACCTCAGATCTAGTTTGCCGTGGCAAGAGAGATCTCGGTGATCCACCTAGCTCGGACCATTTGTGAGAAAACAATAGCAAGTTTTGATAAAAAAAAATTTCTTTTTGTCTTAGATATTTTCATATAGATAGTCTGAGTGTTAGAGTTAAAAATTTATATAATAGAATCTGTAGTTTCTGATAGTTAGTGCCCTGTTGACTTAGTTGTTTTGTGTGGGCCTTTTAGCCCTATTTAGAGTTATTAATCTCTATTTTCTCATAGTCAGGGTTTTTCTCAGTGGGCCTCTTTAGCCCTGTATTTGTAAATTATAGTTTAACTGTTATAGATAGTGCCCAGTTTGGGCTTAGTGCTTTCCTTAGTTAGTGTGGGTCTTACAAGGAAAGTAAGTACTTCACTGTATTAGTTTCAGTATACTGGTTTTTCCTTTCTACATTTACTATGTCAGATGACAAGTAAAAGTCCCATCCTAAATTGGGATTCAAGAAATGCCCAGATTGCGGGCAGAAAATATCCATCACTGATGGACACATTCAATGTGTGTACTGTCTGCGGGCTAAACACCTCCAAGACACTTGCAGCATTTGCCATTCTTTTTCTTCAAGAGTCCTCATGGAGAGAAGGAGGAAGCTAATTGACAGAGGATTACTGCAGCATTCCTTTTCTGAGGTGTTGAGTAGCCATGAAGGTACTAGCATGTCTTCCAAATCCTCCAAATCTACAAAATCTTTGGACCCCAAAGTGGCAAAAAAGGCAAAAACTTTAGAGGGAGGGTCATCGGTTCCACAGACCTTGGAATCGAGTGTCCCTTTGATTCGTAGCCAGCTCCCAGTATTCCCTCTTCTCCTGTGCTCCAGTCAGCACCTTCGGTGCATTCATCTAAGTCCTCAGTCAGCCTTTCAGATTTGGACATGGATCGGCTAGTGCAGAAGCTTTTACAGGCACCAGGACTTGCCAAATTGTTGTCGGCCCCGACCAGCTCATTGGTGCTGAAGACCATGGAACCGGATTTGTCTACTCCTCCTCCGAGCCATACTGGACTCTCAGAGCCGAAGAAACCTGAACCAATGATTGTCGAACCCTTGGAGCCGATACCCACACTGGTGTTATCGGCTCCATCTACTCAGATGTCCTCGGTGCCGACCGAGGACTTTAGGAGCCGACGCTCTCCCATCGGGTCCGGGGAGGATAGTCGGACCGATTTGTCGGTGCCGACTCTTCCTCTTGAGGCTTCGGCTAGGATGAGCTCGGCTCCTACCTCAGGCTCGGAGCCCATGGTTTTGATGCAGAACGATCAAACAGTACTTTCGGGTCCGTCTACTCCTTCTTGTCAGTGCCATGGCACCTTTGATGCTATGAGGAGAGTCCTGTCTCCAAAGACAAAGTCAGCATTGGTTCGGCCTTCCCTCTCCCCTCAAGCTCCTGTTTCTGCTTCTTTGTCTACCGGTCCCCCTAAGCGTAGAGACCCTGAGCCTCAAGTACCCCCACAGGGCATCCCCTGCTCTTCTGAGACCTCCCCAGATCCCCCCACTGAGGTGGTGCCCAGGAAGAGACTGTGCAAGAGGAGGCAGTTAGACTCCCCACAGGAGTCTTTGACATCTGACACGGAGTTGGATGAGTCAGAAGGGTCCCCTCGATCCCCCTCTGAGGATATCTCCTTTGCCTACTGAGGACGAGTTTGTGCTCTTGAAGGCTTTTGGGTCTTAACCTTCCACTTCTTGGGTGTCTCCGCCTTACGATGAGCTCATGGAACTGATCTCTCGTAAGGCGTGGGAGTCACTGGAGGCCATGGAACCTGTCCCTTGCAAGCCAAATAAATTCATGTCTGCCCCAGTTGACAAGCCATTTTTGACCAAGGGAGTGCCTGTTGATGCCATGGTGGTAGCTGCAGCCACCAAAAAGGAAGTGTCTGAAACATCTGCATCTATCCATCCTCCTAACAGAGATTCTGGGATCATGGATAGATATGAGAAACACATGTTTAGTTCAGCGACATTTTCTCTGCGATCACTGAACTACTTAACCCATTTTACGAGACTACAAAGAGATCTCCTGAAAGAGCTAGGAGATACTCTCCAGGGTACGGTAGCTGCAGGGGTGGCTGACAAAGTCAGTGCACAGCTCGCTACCCTAAACTCAGTTGTAAACTCATCCATGTGTCCCATAACTTATGCAGCTAATGGTTTGAGTAGTGCCACTAGTTCAGGCATTGCTCTCCGAAGACAAGCCTGGATGCATCTCTGTTCCTTTGTGGAACCCTTTACGTCTTCCTTTATCAACTCCCCATTCAATGGCTCATCGCTGTTTGGGCCTAAAGTAAAGGAAACTTTAACCAGGTGTGAGCAGGAAGGCAAGACCTTATCTGCCGTTGGTGTCCATTTTTCTACCCCTACTCTGCCCTACCCCAAGGGCGCTAGGGGAGGGAAAATGTGGTTCTGAAAAGCACAGGGAGCCTTTCAGGACACACGTGGAGAAACCCCCTCTAGAAGCAGAGGAGGGGGTTATAACGGAAGACGCTGACCCCACGGCAGAGGAGGTCTGCAGCAACAGGGTGACAGGGGTCAGTTCTCTGGTTAACCCTACCAGCAGCCCTGAAAGGGGGCCCAGCTGTTCGGCTCTGGAGGCAGTCAGGGGTCACTTGTCTTTGTACCCAGAAGCCTGGCTAAACATAACATCAGATACATGGGTACAAAGCATAATTTCTAGAGGATATTTCATACCGTTCTCTACCCCTCCCATTCCTGTAAACAGAATCCTAGATGTTCCACCCAGTCTCAGGGAACAAGCAATTGTAGAGGTCCACAAATTGCTAGAAAAAAAGAGTCATCCAACCAGTCCCAGCAGACCAAGTTGGATTTGGAACTTACTCAAGATTCTTTTTGGTACCAAAGAAAACAGGGGACTGGAGACCTATCTTGGACCTCAGCAGACTCAACCAGTTCATAAAGAAAGAGAAGTTAAAAATGGTCACTCTTCAGTCCATTCTTCCCTTCCTAGGGAAAGGCAATTGGATGTGCTCCATAGATCTCAAGGATGTGTACTATCACATAAAGATGAACAGATGCTCTAGAGATCACCTGCATTTCCGGCTGGGAACCAACCATTACCAGTTTCGAGCCATGCCCTTTGGTCTCACTACAACCCCCAGAGTGTTCACCAAATGCATGGCAGTGATCACGGCTCACCTGAGGAGTCTAGGATTCCAGGTATTTCCATACTTAGATGATTGGCTCCACACCGCTACCACCAGGCATCAAGTGACTCAGGCAACACAATGCACTCTGACACTCTGCCATCAATTAGGCATTACAGTCAACTTCGAAAAGTCTGCCTTATCGCCATCGCAGCATGCCGTTTTTATAGGAGCAGAGTTAGATACCTCAACTACCACTCTACATCTTCCAATCGAAAGAGTCTCACTTCTCCACCAACACGTCAGCTCACTGGTGTCAAAGAACAAAGCTACAGCAGCAGAGGTCTTGAAGGTGCTAGGTTTGATGGTGGCAGCAATCCTGAGTATACCACTTGCAAGAATGTATATGTGAATTCTTCAATGGCTCCTCTTTGCTCAGTGGTCTTACCAGAAACTACCGATGCACCACATGATTCTCATCACGGATTCTTGCAAGAGAGGCTTTCGGTGGTGGTTGACGTCTCTTCATGTCACAATCGGAAGATCCTTTGTCCCCCCCCCCCCCAGTAGCCACTGTGACCACAGATGCTTCCCTGATAGGGTGGGTGGGGGGCATTTTCTGGGAAAGACTGCCCAAGGCACATGGACGGATCAAGAGTCACATCTGCATATCAGTGTTCTAGAGTTGAGAGCGGTACTTCTGGCATTGCAGTACTTTCAGGACTCTCTTCCTTTAGGAACTATTGCAATTCAGATGGACAACATGTCAGTAGTCTGGTACTTGAACAAGCAAGGTGGAACCAAGTCTTACCCCCTTTGTCAAGAAGCCCTCAGGGTCTGGCAATGGGCTGTGTCATCCCAGCATTTTCTGTTAGCAATGCACATCCCGGGGAAATCCAACATGATAGCGGACAAGCTAAGCAGGGCGATATTGCTCCTTCATGAGTGGTCTCTCAAACAACAGGTTGCGGAGTTGATTTTCCGTAAATGGGGCCAGCTTTGCTGTGACCTCTTTGCCAGCCACATCAATTCAAAAAGCAGAAGCTACTTTGCCTTAATACCACCTCTGGGACATCCCCCGAGAGATGCACTCTTACACGATTGGCCCCCGGGCCACCTTTATGCATTCCTACCCTTCCCATTGATAACCCAGATTTTTACAGAAAGCATAATCGCTGGGAAGGACTATTATCCTCATAGCCCCCTACTGGCCTCGACAGATTTGGTTCCTGTTTCTCCACCATTGTCTGTTGGAAGATCCATGGATCCTGGACCCAGTTCCGGACCGTCTGACGCATCTGTCAGGGGACCTCCATCCTTCACTGCAGTCCCTGAAATTGACTGTTTGGCTAATCCACTTCCCCTAATTGCCAGTCTTCATTCAATTTCAGAAGATACAAGACAAATTCTCTTGTCTTCTCACAAGCCATCTACCAGGAAATTATACGGCAGTAAGTGGAAAAGGTTCTCAATTGGAGACAACACGCAGAAAATTGACCCTTTCCGAGCTCTACTATCATCCATTTTAGAATTCTTGACAAAGATTTTTAAGGAAGGGGCCACAGCTGCTACAGTTCAAGTCCAGTTAGCTGCCATCTCAAATTTCCACCTAGGGTTTGGTGGCTCAAATGTTATGGGCCATAAGTTATCTAAAACTTTTCTTAAAGGTGTTCTTCACATGAGACCTCCTGTCAAAATTCCCTATTCTCCCTGGAATTTAAACTTTATGCTGTCTCAAATTATTCTTCCCCCTTTTGAATCAGCATCTTCTTGTGATCTCAAATATTTATCCTGGAAAACTATTTTTTCTAGTGGTCTTTACTTCTGCCCGTGTCAGAACTTCAAGCATTATCTGTCAGACCACGTTACATGATTTTCCATGCTGATAGAGTATTTCTCAGAACAACCCCCTAATTTTTACCTAAAGTCTGTTCTGAATCAAATATCACTCAAGTCATTGAGCTGCCAGTCTTTTTTCCTAACCACTCTAACAAATTGGAATACATGCTGCACAAACTTGATGTACGCAGACAGCTCAGATTTGATCTTGACAGAACTAAGGATATTAGAAAATCGGATCAACTTTTTGTATCCTTCTCAGAAGCCAGAAAAGCTAATCCAGTGGCTAAAACAACTTTATCTAAATGGTTATCAGGTTGTATATCCTTTGTTTATGAGAATGCGAGCATGCCATTGACACACAAACCTATGGCTCATTCTACCAGAGCCATTTCTACATCTTCTGCCTTTCAAGCTAAATTGCCCCTTGACAATATTTGCGCTGCAGCCACTTGGTCTAAGCCTCATACCTTTATCACACATTACAAAGTAGATAAGGCTTCCAGGGATAGGTCTTCCTTTGGTTCCACGGTACAGAAGAACATACTTCCATGAGCCACCCAAGATTGAGGGTGCTAGGGACGCTGTCCATCAGTGAGAATAAACTTCACATAAAGAAGTTATGTACTTACCATAACGTTCCATGTGAGTTGTTTATCTCGCCTTTATTCTCACATCCCTCCCTCCTTCCCCCTCCAGGCTGACTGTCGTTTTAGAGGCTAGTACCATCCTGGTTTTTCAACAAGATCTGAGGTAATTCCAGCAGTGCATTGTGGGATAAGGGGCTTGGTCTCGAGCTACTGGCAAACCTTGAGCTTTGCTATCGGCCGTGTCAGAGCAGAGGATCGGCTCCGAACCCATCAGTGAGAATAAAGGCGAGATAAACAACTCACATGGAATGTTATGGTAAGTACATAACTTCTTTTTTATAGTCCTGAGTACACCATTCCTTATCCATTCCCTTCATCCCTCATCAGTTTGTCTCTATATCCAGTCTCATCTTTGATCCCTATCCAGCAAGATGTACTCAGACCTTTACAACCTCTGTTTAACAACATGATTTCTCCATTTCCATTGATGGTTAACGTCTGTACTTAACCACCCAAATCATAACTTCTGACTAGTTACCTTCCACTATACTAATGCAGAGAAGTAAATGGATGAAGATTCCTTATCGATGACTTCTCAGGGACTAGATCCCTTTTCTGTTCCAGTTCCTGCAGTCCTTGCACAAATCATTGACAAGGGACCGAGACTTTCCTTTATCAAAATAAATCTGCCAGTGATATATTGCTTTCACAGGGGATCAAATTATGGAGGTTTAGATTCTTTGAAAGTCTGTAATGTTTTTTGAGAGACACCATTCTGTTGAGACCACCTCTGAAAGAACCAGTTTCTCCATAGGATCTTAATTTTCTACTGGAGAAATTAATGCTTTCACCTTCTGAATCAATGTCTAGAGTAAAAATTAAAGTTTTGCCATGGAAAATTAGCATTTTGGTAACAATCACTTTATTTAGGAGGGTGTCAGTTACATGCATGTCTTATCTTCTAATTCTGATTATCTTATTTTTCATAAAGACAGTGTCACCGCAGACTAGCATGTCCTTTACAACTAATGGAGCCAGTGAAGAAAATTTATAACAGTCAATTAATTTGTCTGCATTTTTCTTCCAGTATTTTAACTGTGGCAAGTATATATTATATTGTGTAGGTAATCATCATTAATTATACTTTAATTTAATCAAAACTAAAGACACTAGAAAAGATGAAAAACCTTTATTCCCATGTGATAAACAAATTGAGTAGAAGGGTCTCTAAATCCATACAGTTTTGGTGATTATCTGAATGATTCTTATTTTGTTTTGAAAATGTAAATATTTGCAAGCTAAACATAAAGTCCACTGTACAGCAGCACCGCTACTCATGCGTTTTTTTTTCAAATGTGCTTCATTTGGCATTTGTGCTGCTGCAATATGGATTTCTCTGCTTATTTTTGCAAGACTCTACAAGCTGAAAATTGTCTACGTTTTGCCTGATCTTTGTGAGGATGAGCTGTGGTCTCTTTCCTGGTGCTGAAATGTACAGACTGGATCATGTAAAATGCAAAAGTTATGAACTTACTGTAATGCTGTTAATGCCAGATTTTCAACAGCTATATCCTTTTACTTAAACATACTGACTGACTCATCTCCCCATACCTGACAGAGGGCAACCTGGAAGGATGTTAGAAGGAATTTCTGCAGAACTGGCAAGGTTTTTGAGTGGTTTGTTGTAGGTATGTGCTTATTGTGTGCATTTATGTGCTTGCCATTGTGAAGCATCCTCAAAATCTGGAGAAGAAGAGAGGTGTAGAGCAGTATGGGATCTGGGGGAGAACTTAGATCCTGGGATAGTATTAAAGGTGCTGAGTTTATTGATGGCTGTGCCATCTAGACCTGTCTGTTGAAGTGGATGGGATAACTGTCATGAAGATCTGTCATTGCAGTAAGTATATAGCTTTTATTTATTATATACATACAGGTGCACAGCTGTACTTTTAAAGATCGTATAATTTTATCAGTAATTATGGCGGTCAGATGGTTAAAAATGCTCAGTGTGATCATATAGTTTTAGGATTAGTAAATCAAAAAACAGTTTTCATTTATGATATTCATATACATACATACACAGATGTACTTTCAAGGATCTTATAATTTTATCAGTAATTATAACAGCCAGTTAGTTAAAAATGCTCAGTGAGGTCATATAGAGTTCGGATTAGCAAATCAAAGTTATTTTTCACACACAGTCCTGATTTTTATCACATTCCAGCACTGAATGATGGTGATCTTCTCTAGACAAGTCAATAATTTCCGGGTGTGCCCAACAAGATGCACATCATTTTTATTAATGCACATCTAGAGGTTAGGATGTAAAAGCAATATAAATCACTACAGCTACAGATAAAAAGCATGGCACTGTTGAACGTCATGGCCTTTGGTGTGGCTCTAAAGTAAAATAAACTGTGCATATGTCATATTCTATAGTATTTGCTGGTATAGAAAGCAATTTAAAAAAATATTAAAACTCTGTCTAGACCACATCTATGCAGATTGTCATTAATTTGCATATCTACAAGCTATGTAGTGACACACAATGTGTGTGATAGTGCTGTGTTCTATGAAGTAGTTTTTGGGTGAATTTTTAGGCTGTTTGAAGGGGCAGTTGTATGGCTTTTATTTATATCTCACAAGTTTTTCCGTAGTAGTTGCACAGGTTCATCTGTCTCAAAACTCAAAAAAATAGTTTTCATGGTTTTGTAATGGTAAAATGAGAAGATGAGAAGTAAATACTTTATTAATTACTGCATTTTCATTCTGTGTACTTTGCAATCCCTGTAGATGGCTCACGTGTTGTTTTAACACTGATTGCTGTTAAAACCATTTTATAGTTATATGCTTATATATTACTAATAAACTAGCCAATCAGTGCTACTACTCAACATTCAGAAACTTGTCATTGTTAAGCATGCATATCTAAATATTATAATCAACTGTTATAGCTAGTTTTAATCTCAAGTTTGATTTAATGTTGCACATTAAACAAGAACAGTCAAACATAACGTAACTGTTTATGACATAATCTGATATCAGGAATTAGCTAGTGACTGTATTGTTTAATTTTACAGTGTAAGAGGAGAATGGCTTTGTCGTAAATAACTGTATCCTTGGAGTTAAGGGATGACTGATACTCTCCTGGTAGACAAAGCTGTTAATTTTGTGCAGAATAGGTTTGATTTTATTATGTATTTAATTATTTTAAATGTATTTTTTAACCAAGAGCAAACTGAGGCAGTTTTTACCTTGAGCTGGCAATACAGTAGTTAAACTGAGGCATAAGAAGTCAAATGTGATATTTAATGCTGACTTGCTGGCAGTAGAAATCCAAGAATGCAGCTGGTCATGTTTAGTACTGACTTTCAGGTGAGCCGGTATTTATTGCTGTTGTATTTCTTTTATAACTGCCTTATTGCATACATGTGCCATCAAGGCAACTGTGTAATCCAGATAAAATGTAGGGCAGCACAGTTTAATAAAAGAAAATGCTGGAATTCAGTCTCTCCAGCCAGATCTTAAGCTTTATTTTGGAATGGATTGTTTATTCAGAATGCTGTCCAAACCAGCTTGAAAGTGTATGCATTATGAAGCATTCATTCCTTGGCTTCAGGGACAATGGATTGTGAATGCTGCTGTGCCAGTCATACAGAGAGAAACACGACATCTGGTGTTGACATACATGGATGCATGCCAGTGGAGACAGATAGCTGTCTTCATTGTAGCAGGTGGTACTTGTTTCTTTGGAGAAGCTTGTGTTTGTGGCAGTCTGTGAATGATTATGACATGTTTGCATCCACACACTAATCAACCAGTGATGTTAGATGGGTTATTCTGTACAAAATTATCCCATGATTAGCTAGAAAGTTGAGGGATGAAGAATCAGTACAAATACTAAAAACATTAAACACTTAAGAATGTGAAATAAACAGAATTATCATGTGTACGTTTTATTTTTTTATTTTATAGGTACATGGCACAACTCCGTGAACTTCATGGAATAGAAATCTTAAACTCATGCATGAAATACATCAAGTAGTGGATCTTCAAGTGTTTTTTTTCTCATATGTAGACATCAGCCAAACTCTACAGCTTCTCACAATGAAGACTTGCTTCTTCTGATTCTGAACTGTGCTGCTGGCGAGTACTTGATAAACTTGCAGTGGCAGGCTGAATTTGGAAAGAGTTACAGACATTTATCACCATGAGATGCTCAGTTATAATGAACTACTGTATAAGCCAGTATGCTGTTTGACCACATAAAGGCTGGTCAGTGTTTGAGAGTCTTGAGAAGGTCAAATAAAATTATACTGTTAAGTATGAATACCATCGGCTTGTTTAGCAAGAGATAAGTGTTTAACCACAGTCTTGTCTTTGTTATTTTATTTAATTCTTCATATGCTGCAATAAATGTACATTGCTTTTCCTCTTTGGTAAACATGGTTTTGTCTGGAGTATTAGAATAGTTTCATTTATTGATGCATCACTGTCAGAGACAGTGACATTCTGTGCATTGACTGTAATCCACTCATACATTTATGGCATCAAAATTACAGACCTGTGTATAAAAGACTGTGGTACAGAGTTTTCATTCCCTTAACAGTCACTGTGAGCTCTCTTCTGAGGGATATGCTTTTGATACTTTAAATGAGGAGAGAACCAAGTTACTCAGAAATAGGAGAGGATTATGCAGATGGTAACTTCTGATGAAACCTGGCAATTAATGGATATGGAATACACTGTAGCCAGGGGCATAGCTTGGGTAGGTAGACGTGAGCAGCTGCTCTGGGAGCAAAATGTCAGGTGACAAAATCTTTATTACTGGCATTTGATTTCTGAATGCAGGTAGTTCATTTGAGGTAGTGCTTTAGTATTCTGTGTGTGGTTTAGTATACTGTTGTCATTCAGAAATGAATGCTGATAATGCATTTGCAGTTAGAGCTGAGGTGCTCAGTATTCCTTGTTAGCTGTAGCAAGATGCTTGTTACATTTATAGCAAATGGTTTTCTACAGTTTAAAGTAGAGAAAGTTTTTTTTTTGTTTTTGCTGGGCCTCAACTTAAATTTGATGGGGTGCCACATAGGGGAATGGCCTTGAACACCAGAAGGGCTAGCTTCATCTCTGACTGCAGCCTTCATTCTGGAGAAGTGATGTCTTCAAATACTATTTATCCTTTGCTGTACTTTGTTATAGATATATAATGGCTTCTAGTTTATGTAATACGGAAGTGACAGCTAAAGATCATCTTGTTGCCCTTGCTTTATACAAATAATGGGCATAGAAATGTACATATCACTGTGCACCAGAATTGGTCTGTACTGGACAAGTAGATTAGAGAAGTAGCCACTGGCTAGTACCTCTGACCTTGCCCCCCAAAAATGGTGCATCTTTCAGAGCACTTCTGTGAATTTGTTTAATTGCGAAATATAGGACATTGGATTACAGCTACAATGAATTTACCACTGATCTTAACTTAAGTGGCACAGGGTGAGCTTTGCAAAATTTATCAAGAGTTAATGACGTGCTGTGCTGGTAAGTGCTAAATAAAAAAAATGCTATTACTATAACCCATTGGAGAGGGAATCCCATGAGGCCTTTCTGTTTACAATCAGATGAATTTATTAATGCAGTTCAGATTATTCATGCTGTAAGAACATGAAATGTCCATTTGATAACTGCTGCAGTAACCTTAGGTATACAGGTTATATCCTGAACAGGATGTAAGAGACAGACATTTTCCTAAGCTTAAGGGCATCTTCCATATGCTCAGACCACTGACAGGTTGAGCAGAACTGTAGAAAATAAGTGGCCTGGATGCTAAACCCGTCAGTGTTTTCCTGCTGCCAAAAAGTGTGCCTTTTGCAGGCTTTCAAGGATCAACGGTTGTCTAGTGTTTCTCCATTGTTGTGCAGATAAATTCCCTTCTGGAGGAAAAAAACCTTCCTCATTTAATATTATGACAAAAAACTGTGTTTTTTTGTTTCTATGAAGTCCTTTATTTTATGCCAGGATTTTTATGTTTAGTGGAATGTCACATGACTTTTCAGTCACTTAAAAGTTTGTAGTTCTACCGCTTACTTTTATAAAATACTTGTCAAAAGTATAGCTTAATTTTGTTTTTTGTGGAAAAAAAAATTATTAAACTGTGTTTAGGATTGATGTAAGTTTATGTTGTGCTTTTCACTGTGCTTTATGTTTAATACACTACTTTTTTGATACCTCTTTTACCAACTGCTGCTATTAGTGATGCTTAGACTTCAGGCTAAATTATCAACTTCACCATGGTACAGCTTACTGGTTCCTCTGTTCTTCCTTGCCCTGGCCCCAAAAAGAAAAACATTTCCTGGCAGACTCTGCACCATCAGCAGACCGCAAATTTGCATCAGCCATAGATGGGTAACACTGCTGTGGCCATTTCAGGTTCCTCAGACCACTCATCATCATCTTTGATTTCCTCTAGTGTAGCCCTTCAGCCACCAATGCCTGGGGTGGGGGGTTAGACATATCCTCTGCAGCTGTTGGAGTGGGTGACCATTTGAAATGTTGGGATCCATTATAGTGAGTCTTGAAATGCTGAGACTGAATGGCCTGAGAGATGGCCTTATATATAGAAAATCCAAGATGGCCATTTCTCTGAATATTCACTTTTCTTTGAGGTATGCTAATCTCAGAGACAAAACAGAATCCAGCAGTCAGTTCCAGCACAAGGGCTCCTAAATTCCACATTTATTTCAAAAACCTTTATAAAACTTGTCAAAAAACAAACTATTCAACATAGCACTGAACGGTTGAGCGCTTTTGTCTTAATGAATTGACATCAGAACCATCAGTCAACATCCTGCAGACCTATAAATAATATTTTTTCACTCACACATCCTTTAAAAACAACCAGTGGTAGCTGTTGTATGTAAAAAAGACACGCCTATCAGAGATGGTGGATAAAGTATTTTTATGAGTTTTTAACCTCACTTTTTTACAACCTTATGCTTATAATTAATGAAGGAGTATTTGTAGTTGTGTATTATTTACATACAACTACCATCTGTTGTTTTTAAAGGATGTGTGAGTGAAAAATTTTATTTATAGGTCTGCTTGACTTTGACTGATGGTTCTGATGATATTAATTCATTAAGGTGAAAGCACTCAACCATTCAGTGTTACGTTGAATAGTTTGTATTTTGGCAAGTTGTACAATGGTTTTTGAAATAAACATGGAATTTGGGAGCCCTTGTGTGGAACTAGCTGCTGGATTCCCTTTTTTCTTGGATTTATTGTGTATTCAGTGCTCTGGCTTTTTTTTTGGATTTATTTATACTCTCAGGGATGGTATATATAAGTCGGGGGTGTGGGAGGTTTGCTCCCCTACATAAAAAAAGAAGCTTGAAGGAGAAGACTAATGTTGGGATTCCCTCTTCTCCAGCTTTTTTTTTTTGGCATGTCAATAGTCGGCATTTAGATGGCAGACATTTCAATAGGAAGCCATTTGAGCACAGCCATAGCTGGCATATTGTCCTTGAAGTACCACCCCACGCCCTTACCCAGGTGAAGAGCAAACAAACAAAAAAAAAGGACTTTTCACTGATTCTGATGGTGAGGACAGCATTTCTTCTGAAGGTGCCTTGGAGGATTTTTCTTTTTCTAAGGCCATATCTAGGATGAACGAGTTGTGTCAGTAGGAGCATGATATTCCAGTGACTTTGAAAAAGTATTACAATTTATTACAACTGGTATTTCCTCAGCCCATTCCTGTTCCCCCTTTACTTCCAGCTTTGAAGGATATTTGTATTAGTGCTTGTAACATGCCTCCAGCCCCTACAAAGGCAGACAGATTGTATAAAGTATTCCTCAATGCTACAAATGTTTATTTTCTGTTCCCAGCTCTGATCTTGAAGAGATTTCCTTGGCAAATCATGCTGCTGCTAAATATTTGGTAAATTTTACTCCCTCCCCCTATAATAAGGATGAGAAAGCTATTGATAAATTTGTGGAAAAAGTGTATACTTCTGCCATACTTAGTTTTATATTTCTTAGTTATCATGTTCATGTTAAAAGTTTTTTTTTGCATCATGTTTCCCTTCTTCTGAATAAATGTCTTCTATAAATACTCTTACTGCTTCTATGTCTGAACTGAGTACACGCTCTTTGAAGTGTGCTTATGATTCAGCTGATGCCTCTTCCAGGGCAGTTGCTAGTGGAATTTTTACCAGAAGATTTGTATGGTTATATTCTCAAAATTTACCCGAGGATATTAAAGTTGAAATTTTGAATTCTCCTTTGGACTGGGGAGAGATTGCTTGCAGACCATCTGCTGCCAAGGTTCTGAAAAAGTGTGAAGAAAGTGGGAAATTAATTGAAAAGTTAATTCAGATTTGTCGGCCTTCCTTCTCCAAGTTTATAAAAACATTTCACATCTACCTGCACACCTTTTTATGAAAAGAAAAATAAATGCATCCAGCAAACTTATGACCTCTGCCAAGCATATATTCTAAAAACAATGGCAAGAAGGCTCCTAAAAGAAGTGGGAGGGATTACCAGAACAGTCTAACAAGTCTGAATGACTATCTGCAAATGGTGACCCTCCCCCTTTCCCACCCTGGCAAGCCTTTAAATCATCGTTTCAAATATTGCTCTCCATTTCTGTCTTTGGTAACAGATAATCTCAGACAAATGGGTTTAGACAGTGATACATAAGGTGTACAGATGTCAGTGAGTCTCTTCCTCTTCCTCAAGAGATTCCTCCTACTCAACAACCAAATCAAAATTCTTTTTTCTGTGATATCTTTCAGTGTCTGCTGAGTTATGGGAGAGTAATGAAACCTTTTCCACTTTTTTCTGGCAGAAAAAGGTTTTATTTGAAGGATGTTTCTAGTACCAAACAAGGAATCCTCATGAAGACCAGTCCTAGAATTTTCCTTGCTCTGTCAGATTGTGAAAGTCCCAAAGTTCAAAATGCTACCCTTCCCAAACTGTTACCACCAATTGTCCTCACTCTTTCTGGTTTTTAGTAACTCTAGATTTAAAGAATGCTTATCATCACTTTCCAATAGCTTCAGATTTCAAATGTTTTATGGTTTTCTGCATCTCGATTTAACTATCTGATGTTCATCATTCCCACTACTGCAGTAGCATTTTTGCTGTGTGGGTTTTGTCTTGCCCAAGACAACTGACCAGCATCCAAAAACTCTGATTCCCCTTCTATACTTCCATTCTGACTGCTGATTGTTCAGCCCCAAGGAGAAAAAAATTCATCAGTCAAAGTGGAAAATATTCAATACTTTCTTGCCACCTTGTGAGAAAGTCTCTCAGATGCTTCACAACAGCAAAAGTTATCACTTCAGCTCCTTTATCTGGCAGATAATTCTCCTTTGTAGAACTCTTACACACAAAATTTAATTTAGTATATTTAATACTTCGACATACACAACTATAAGTAAAGCTCTCTCTCTCTCTATATATACATTTTTTTTTGTACTTTTATTTTACTTTAGCGGTTCTGGTCCTTTAAGAAATCCAGTATTTCTTTAGTATCGGAAGTTTCCTGTCAGAGACCATTATTTTTACCCTTGGCTATATGTGGGCTTATACTGCTTATGTTAACATTTTTGTTTTTAATCAAACGTTTTGTGTGGAGAAGTGTCTTATTTGAGCAAAGAGTTGTATTAGCAAAGTAGGGCTTGTGCTCAAGCTGTAACAACTTACCTGCCATTATTTTCTGTCAGATTTATTTTATTCTAAAGGGGTTTCTGACAGGAACTGTGTGTGCTGCTTAAGCATTACAGTATTCTGGGGACATTTTAAATGTATAAAACTGCAAGTATGCTCCTTATGCAAACTATTTAACAACTTACCTTCCATCTGACTCAAGCCAGAGTTTTGACTGCATCAGAAGTTTCCTGCTTGGTCACAACATTGATATGTACACCACTTCTGCTGGTCAGAGGCCTGTTATTCCAAGAATGAAGAAATAATTTACTGCTGATTCCACAGGCTCAGTCTTCACCAGTTGTTCCACAGACCACACACTGAATCTGTGGTTTCCTCTGGTTTAGTCCTTTCATCCACCACAAAGCAAGGTTCAGCCATGTCCTCTTTAGCTGTTTCAGTGTCTGAGTTGGGCATGGGAGAACCATCTTTACTGGGGCATGAAGACATACTGTGGGGGATGCTTTGGAATTTAACTAGTGTAAGAGACTTTTTGATAGAGCAGATTGTCCTTCTTTGAGTTGATCACTGAAAATACTGTAAACAAAAAACAAAAAGTTAAACATTGTTCATTAAAAGATACAGTATCTGTAAGAAAAGATGATTCTCATGCCTTGGCCAAAAATGTTACCGTCAATCCTGGTACATAGTATTCATTATGTGTAAATTAGGTCATTCAAAGTATTCCTGGGAAAGAAATGTCAGAGGATTCTAAAACAGAGAGAGACAAGGGTTCCTGTCCTGCAGATTCTCAAGGCCAAAACTCTGACACTGAGGAAGACTGGTTCTCACAACCTCCTTTGGGGAATTTGCCTTGTCTCAGATTATTGCCAGGATGACTGAAGTGATTTTATGGGAACAAATGGATGCTCCTCTGAATTGAGATGATATATGTTACAAATGGGTATGCCTCATTCTATACCTATTCCCCCTTGTCAATTACATTAGAGGATGTATTTAATGCTGTCTGTAACAACCTTTATGTACAAGTAGCATAGCAATTACCACAGGTGTAAAGTGTTAGGGGCGTGGTCAAGAGTTCCTGACCTGCACACTTTTTTTCTGTACTAAAATGCCGGTACTTTTTAGCAAGGAGATATCAGATTGCTATAGTTCAAACTATGAAGTCCTTTTTTGTTCTCAACTTGAAGAGCTTTTTGGGAGGGGGGAGTTGCCTGTTGGAATCTGAGTGGTACAAATGTAAGCCCTTTAGCTTTTTTTCCTCAGCTGAAGAGTTGGGGTGGCTCTATATCTGGAACTGGCACTGGGCTCTAGATGAACCAACTACAGCTCTGTTCACAATCTTCAGTGCCCCCCCCCCAAAAAAAAACAGGTAGATTTTAAGAAGTTCCTCAAACTGAAAAGCACTTGTTTTCCAGACTTTGCTTAGGTGGAAAGTTTCTGTGGGGGTAAAGGTACAAGACTCTGGGATTCTTCAGCCAGACCAAAACACATAAATATAAAATAGATGTTAGCTGTGATCCATGCTTGATAAATTTCATCATCTTTGGTCCCCAGGACCTCACCAGGAAAATATTCAACATCACCATGATATGGTACATCAACAAGCAAGGGATACAAGGTCATACCCATTATGCTGATTGTCTGTGATTATTTGAGAGTTAGCTCTTTAGCTTTCCTTAATCCTCCAAGCATCTTACATTATGTCAGAATAAAAACATAAAGGCAGACAAGCTGAGCAGGACCAGGACAGACCCTTGTGAATGGATATTGAAAGAGATCTTCCAGGAGTCGATCCGCTTGTGGTGAACACCTCATGCAGATCTGTTTGCCTCCATTCAAAACAGACTACTCAACAGATTCTGCCTCTGGACTCTGTGCAAACAGGCCTGGAAACAGATGATCTGATGTTGTCAATTTTCATTCATTTCTCAAAAAGTGGGTTCCGATCCAACCCATGGATCTGACTTGGAGGCTTCGTACAGCTAGTGGATACTTGAAACTCTCAAGCTCTTCCCTTACCCATAATGATGTAGTCCCATAGCATACCTCAGATCAAATTTGCCGTCTTCATGTATGGTTGTGGTTGCTGTTAGCTCTCAAGCTTTAGTGTGTTATTTGTGAGTGAAATGGGTTTTATATATTTTCTTACTTTGTTACCTTTATCTAGATATTTTATATATTTTTCCCTTATCCTTTATATACGTATCAGTGTATTCTTACTTTACCATTGTTGGTAAAGTTTTTCTTGTTTATACCCTTGTGATAATCTCTTTAATTACCATTGTTGATAATCCTCCTTTCACATTCTTATTTTCTTTGTTTGTTTAAAAAAAATCTCTTCTATTTCTGTTATTTCTGTATTTAAATGTTCTGCTCAGTATGGCTGTAAAATCTTCAGGTTTTGAGAATTGTAAGGATTGTGGCCGTAAAATACCACTATCTGAGACACATGGTTCCTGTGTGTACTGCTTATGTCCAGCTTATTTAAAAGTCATGCAACATTTGTACGGCCTCCACAGGTCCTAGTGGATGCAAAAATAAACTCAATTTAAAAGGTTTATTGCCAACTTCTTTTCTGGAGCCTTTATCTGGCGCTCAAACCTCCAGAAAATTAGACAAGGAGTCCAGAAAGCATACTTCAGACCCTTCTGGATCCACCACTACTAGCTTTGACCCTACTCTTGAACGTTCTTACAAGGCGTCTAAGTGGTCTGATCCGAGTTCATTTGATCCAAAGACTAAATTCTCAGATCTAACAGCATCTGATATCAGATCCACATCATCGAATCTGACACACCCGGTGCTGAAAAAACTCCCTAGAACCCACTGTGCATTATCTCTAGATCCTGTTCCATCCCATCTACCATCACCTTTCCTAGAGAGACACCATCATTATAGGGCCTCTTCAGTGGCCTCTTCTTCTTCTTGGTCTTCTAGATGTCTGACAGAAGCAGATGTGTATATAATGGTGAGGAAATTTCTGTCAGAACAAATTCAGATGGGAGTTCTCCTAGCTCTTTCCCGTTCAGGTCCAGAGACCATCACCAGTACTACTCTGCCTGTTCTGGCTTCTTCTCTGAATCAACCTTCAGCTTCTGAACTCCAGGAACAATCTGTGTCAGATGTGAAGATTGTTGTATCTTCGGCTCCAATACCTTTCTCTAAGTGGATCAGCTCTGAGTGTGTTAGAGCCGGATGAATCTTGGAGCCATAGCTCCATTGCTGGGTCTGAGGTGATGGAGTTCACTGCAAAGATTTTGGAGCTATTTTTGCCCCTCTGAGCCTCGACTTTGGACATTTTGGCCCTGACCTTTGCCTCAGGTGGGTGGCCTTCAGGTCAGAGGGATCCCGTTGTCTCGAAGCATGTCTTCCCAGCACCATCGACCTCCCTGTTTCCGGGGCATTCTACCTTTGAGGTTGTGGAGATAGTTTTCTCTACCTGTAGAGAAAGGATGATTCCCACCCCAGATCCATCTTCCCAGTCTCAAATGTCTTTGTGCCTTGAGCCTCAACACTGTACTTCACAAGGACTGCCATTCCAAAGGCTCCAGACTATCCAGCAATGAATACTCATATTTTCTGGTATTTCTCCTGAGCATCCCACCAAAGAAGTCCTTAGGAAGAGAAAGTGCAAGAGGAGGCACTTGGACTCTCTTCAAGAGTCGGTCACAGAAGATAACGATTTTGATGAGGGGATGGATCCCCAAGGTCACCACCTGATGACATCTGCTTTGGCAACTTCCTGGAGATCCACAAGCAAAGGGGTGGTTGGTCTACCGATAACCCTTCCCAAGAGGAATCAATTTTCCTGGAAGCCTTTGGGTCTGGCCCATCTACCTCCTGGGTGACTCCGCCCATCAATGAGCTTACTGATTTGATCTGTAGGTGGGCAGTGTGAACTGATCCCCAAGAGAACAGACAGGATCCTGGCACCACCTAAATAAAGACAATTCTGGACCATAGGAGTACCAGTAAATGCCATGGTCATAGCTGCAGCCACAAAGAAAGAATTTGTGAGACAGAGTTCATCTAGTCATCTCCATAACAGGGAGTCCAGAGCTTTGGACAGATTTGGGAAGAGTGTATATGCTTTAGCAACCTTTGCACTCAGGTCATTGAATTATGTGGCACACTTCACCAGATTTCAGACGGATTTAATTAAAGAACTTTCCAAATCCCTCTCTGTTGCCTCACAGCTGGCTACCCTACAGTCCACCTCAAACCTGTGCATGAGGCTCATTTCACATGCAGCCAAAGGTACCTCAAGGGTGGCAGGTTCAGCCATTTCCATTAGGAGATATGCCCGGATGCACCTGTGTGATTTCGAGGACATCTTCAAGTCCTCCTTTATCAGTGCTTCCTTTGATGGAAGTTATTTGTTTGGCCATAAGGTTAAAGACACACTCTCCAGATGTGAGCAGGATGGTAAGACCCTCTCTTTAGTGGGCATACATTTTTTGACTCCTCAAAGAACCTTCTCTAGGACTCAACAAGGTGGTCAAAAAATGTGGTTCAGAAAATCCCAGGGTCCTTTCCTTGATGCACATGGAGATAATTCCCCCAGAGACAGAAGGGAGAACTCTAACAGAAGACACTGCCCATGTAGCAGAGGAGGCCTGCAGAACCATGGATCTAGGGACACTTTGTCTGACAGATTCTCCCAGAAATCCTGAAAGGAGGCCCAACTATTCACTTCTGGAGGCAGTCGGAGATCATCTATCCCTGCTCCAGACAGCCTAGCTAGATATTACAAAAGATTCATGGGTGCAGATGATTATTTCCTGAGGTTATATAATACTGTTTTCCAACCCACCCCTTAACAGTAAACAAAACCTCTGATGTTCCACCCAGTCAGAGTAAAGCAGTAGCTGTAGAAATAAAAACACTTCCAGAAAAAAAGTCATCCAGGAGGTACTCCCAGACCAAAAATAGTCCAGAACTTACTCAAGATTCTTTTTAGTGCCAAAGAAAACAAGAACTGGAGGCCAACTTTGGATCTTAGCAATCTGAACAAATCAGTTCTGTATATAAAGTTCAAGGTGGTCACATTTCAGTCCATTTTGCCCTTCCTGCACAAAGAGAACTGTATGTGCTCAGTAGATCTTAAAGATGGGTACTATCACATGAAAATGAACAGATGATCCAGACAAAACCTAAGCTTCATGGTGGGAGCCAGTCATTACCAATACAAGGCTCTGTCCCTTGGCCTCACCACAGCCCCCAGGGTGTCCACCAAATGCATATCAGTAGTAGCAACTCACTTGAAACTGCTAGGATTACAGATGTTTCCATATTTGGACAACTGGCTTATAACCATTCTGACCAGGCATCTTCTGATAAAAGCACACGATTATGTACTCCACCTTTGCTCTCATCTAGGAATTACCATCAATCACAACAAATCTCAGCTAGAACTATCTCAGTATTAGAGTTCACAGGGCCCTTGTTCAGTACGGTGTCAGTGATAGCCTCCCTTCCCTTACCAAGTTTAGAAACTTCGATTTCAAGTCACAAAGATAATCCAAAATTCTTATCTATCTGCTCAATTGATTCCACAAGCCTTGGGATCAATGTCCACTGCAATAGTTCTGGTTCTGTTAGCAAGATACCATATGAGAATTCTTCAGATGATCCTAGCAACTTAATGGCCTGTTCTGCATTAACCTATGTCCACCCAGATCAGAATAACTCAGGCATGACAAAAGTATTTCTTGTGGTGGATTTGCTCATTTCAGATTTTACAAAGCCACCCCTTCATTCTACCTCAGCCCAAAGCCATAGCGACCACGGACGCTTCCTAACTTGGGTGGGGTAACCTTCGTGGGAAACACAGTCCAAGGAACCTGGTCCCGTGAATAGGCCAACACGCATATCAGTGTCCTAGAAATGGCAGCAGTACTCATATCATTGCAGGCTTGTCTAGACTCTCTCCCTTCTGGAGACTGTTGCAATTCAGACAATATGTCAGTTGTATGGTACACCAACAAGCAAGGAAGAACCAGATCCTACCCCTTTTATCAAGAAGCTCTAAGAGTGTGGCAGTGGGTGGTTTCATCCAGTAGATTTCTGGTAGATATGCACATTCCAGAGAAATCCAGCATGATAATACACAAGTTGAGCAGGTCCATTTTATTACCTCATGAATGGGGCTCTCAACATGAAATCTGCAGTACAGATATTCCACTAATGGGGCCAACCTTGCTGTGACCTCTTTGCATCTGCCCTCAACAACATGTGCAGCAGGTTCTTTGCCTTGATACTCCCATGGGGGAACTCACTGAGTGATAGTCTCCTCCACAATTGGCCCCCAGTCTCCTTTCAACTTACCTCCCAACTTCTCTAATCCCCAAGTTTTTTCAGAAAGCATCTCAGTTGAAGAGCACAGTCATCCTCATTGCACCTTATTTGCCTTGTCAGATTTGATTTCCCTTTTCTAGGTTCATCTAGTTTGCCCATCATGGATTCTGGATCCAATTCTTGACCTCCTGTCTCACCCAACAGGCATGATTCACCCAGACATTTCAGGCCTAAAATTGATCGCATGGTTTCTCCACTTTCATTGATAGCCGGACAACCAAAGTTGTCCGCCCCTGTATGTCACATAGGGTCTATATATTAGATCACCGAATGCCTAAAAAAGCAAACAGTGATTAATCGACCCTATGTAAGCGAAAGCTTACAATTTCAAACTGTTAGAACAGCGATTTTTTTTTCTATGGAAAAAAAAATCGCTGTTCCAACAAAAGTAAATAAATAAAATACTTTAAACATTACATTAAGTGGGGGGCTTTGCCCTCCACACCCCACGATGTGGGTGGCTGCACCCCCACACCCCCCACTTAAATATACCAACTCTGAGACCGCACTACAGTGCCAAAAACGGCAAAGTAATGAAGCGGCCAAGAAAATTCTTTCCCAGGGAAAGAATTTGCTTAAAAGCTGCTTCGATATTTTGCTGTTTCAGACTTTTGAGTTTGACCAAGGCGCATTCGAAAGAATGAGTCTTCGGTCTTCTAATAGGGAACCGTCACATATTCTTGTCTTCCCATAAAGCTTCCACTAGAAAAACTTACAGAAGTAAATGGAAAAGATTTGCTTTTTTGGGCACAATAAAGAGACATGATTCCGTTTTCAGCATCAGTACCTAAAGTTCTTGAGTTTTTGACTGTGATTTTTAATGAAGGGTCTAGCTCCTCAACTGTTAAAGTACAACTAGCTGCAATTTCTAATCTCTACTTAGAAGTAAATAACTGCTCCTTAACTTCTTTAAAACTTTGTAAGGCCTTTATAAGGGGAAATTTCTTCTTAGATCCCCTTTTAAAGATCCAACTCCACCATGAGATCTGAATTTGGTATCGCAAGCTTTGACTCAATCTCCATTTGAACTGTCAGCAAAGTGTAAACTAAAATATTTAACCTGGAAAACTATTTTTAGTAGCTATAACATCTGCTTGAAGAGTTTTTGAACTTCAACCTCTATCTTCTAAGATACCTTATTTAATTTTCCATAAAGATAGGGTAGTGTTATGAACCAACCCATCCTTCCTTCATAAGGTGGTGTCAGAACCCAACATCAATCAATCAATCTATTAATCTTTCAGTTTTCTTTCCAAATTTTATGAACAAAAAAGAATACATGTTACATTTGTTGGATGTTCAGAGACAGTTAAGTTTTTATTTGCAGAGAACAAAAAAATCTGAGGAAAACAGATCAATTACCTGTTAACTTTGCGGAATCACAATTGGGCAAACCAGTTACCAAAGATATTTCAGCCAAATGGTTGACTGTACTTTTTTTGTCTACAGCAAATTGGGTTTCTCTTTGTCAAAACCTTTAAGAGTCTTTTCAACAAGGCCTATGGCAACTTGATCAGTATTCTTATCCAGGTCTTCCACAATAATATCTGTGCTGCTGCAACTTGGATTAATTCTCATATCATTATTACTCATTACAAATTGGATCTGGTATCAAGGGGAAGAGCATCCTTCAGCTCAACATCCAGATGGGGCTCATACCAGCTCTATCCCCTGTCAAATCCACGAGCCTTCCCACAACATTGCATACTATTTTGTCTCCTCCGATCTGTCTTGCTGTTTCAGAGCCCCAGGATCTGAAGTCCCCAAGAGGGTCGGAGTCTGTTCTGAAGAAGATCTCTTCTTTCACTAGTTCCACTCTAATACCTGTCTCGGACCAAGGTGTTGGTGCCGGATTTGTGTGGCTAGGATCTAGTCCGCTGTTGTTGAATCCATCCCTGCCCCTAAGAACCTCAGCCTTGGGCAGTTTGGGTCTGGTCCCTTCTTCAAGACACAGACCTGGGTGCGATCATGAACTTCCTGTGCTGAGAGCTTTGGCTCGGGCTCTGGTGGTCATGGTTTCCTCAGATCCATCTGCCTTTGACTTAGTGGAAAGGACATTTTTCTCTGTACAGAGAACCACATTTTTTTAATCATGTCCAGTCCCCTTTCCCTCATTGGCTCTGAGCTGTGAATCCATCAGGCCTGTTCCACAGGGACAGCTAGTTCCACCAAGTTTCCAAGCAGTTCCTGTAGAGGAACTCCTTCTCTTTTCTGATACCTCCCCTGAATATCCCACAGAGGAGATTCATTGGAAGACAACATGCAAGAGGAGGCACATAAATTCCCTGCTGGAATCTCTCATGGAGGATACCAATTCTGATGAAGGAGAAGGGTTTTCCAGATCCCCACTGGACAATATCTCCTTCATAGACATTTTAGAAATCTTCAAACAAAAAGGTGACTGGTTTTCTAAAAACCCTTCTCCAGAGGAATTGGTATTCTTGGAAGCTTTTGGTTCTGACTCATCTATGTGTTGGGTTACCCTCCCTGGCAGGTGAGCTCATTAATTTACTTTCCTGCGTGGCATGGAAGGAACCAGATATAGTCAAACCAATCCCTAAGAGACCTGACAGATTTCTAGTCCCTCCCATAGACAGCCCCCCACTGGAGCAAAGGAGTTCCTGTAAATGCTATGGCGGTGGTGCCAGTCACTAGGAATGAGCTAGCAGAACAGGGGTCTTCTGTCCATCCACTAACAGGGAGTCTAGTGCATTGGACAGATTCAGAAAGCAAGTCTTTGCCTCTGCAACCTTTACACTGAGGTCTCTTAATTATCTGGCACACTTCAAAAGGCTTCTGAGGGATTTGCCTCTGCAACCATCACACTGAGGTCTCTTAATTATCTGGCACACTTCAAAAGGCTTCTGAGGAATTTGACTAAGGAACTTTCAAATTCTGTCTCTGAGTCCATATCTGCAGAAGATTTCAAGAAGACATCTTCTCAGTTGGACACTCTTCTGTTGATTTTAAATACTTTGGTGAGGTTAATTTCTCATACAGCAGAGGGTACTTCACAAGCTGCCAGTTCAGGCACTGTCCTAAGGAGAAATGCCTGAATGTGGGTCTGCAACTTTGTGGAATCCTTTAAGATATCTTTCATCAATAACCCCTTCAATGGCACTTCTTTATTTGGGCCATCAGTTAAATAGATGCTTACCCACAGCAAACAAGAAAGAATGACTCTTTATGCCATGGGAATAACATTTTCTACCCTTCAATTAACTTTTTCTAGGAATCAGATAGGTGGTAAGAATGTGTTTCCGAAAATCTGTGGGACCTTTCCAAGACCTGCATGTGGACAATTACTCCAAAAGCAGAGGAGTGAATTCTAATGGGAGATGTTACCCTAGAGGCAAAGAAGGCTGGCAGAACCAGGGTTTCTGTGATTCTTTTCAGGACAGACTCTTTCAGCACTTCTGAAGCATTGCCTGATTGTCTGTCTCTGGAGGCAGTCAGGGAAAGATTATTTCTGCATCCAAATGCCTGGACAGACATAACACAAGATTTCTGGGTGCTGAAAATAATATCCAGAGGTCATTCCATTCCATTTTTCCAACTTTCTTTTCACAAAAGGAAGGAACTTCCCAATGTTCCACCCAGTCAGAGGAAAGCAACAACACAAGAAATTCAAAAGCTGATAAATGAGTCATCCAAGAGGTTCCACCAGATGTAATAGGATTCAGTACTTATTCATGCTTCTTTTTACTGCCCAAAAAGAGGGGACCTCAGACCAATTTTTGATCTCAGTGGTTTAAACCAGTTTTTAAAGAAGTCAAAGTTTTGAATGGCTGTGATTCAGTCCATTCTGACATTTCTTCACAAGGACGATTGGATGTGCTCTATAGATCTTCAGGATGCATGCTACCACATCAAAACAGACAGGTGATCCAGAAGACACTTAAGCTTTTCACTGGGAGTCAGTCATTACCAATTCAGAGCACTGGCCTTTGGACTCTCTCCCAGAGTGTTTACCAAATGTATGGCAGAGGTAGCTGCTCATCTGAGACGCAAAGGATTCCAAGTGTTTCCATATTTAGATGACTTGTTCCTTACCACCCCCTTCAAGCATCTCCTACAGCAATCCAGGGACTACTTGCTCTAGATTTGCCACTTACTGTGGGTAACACTAAATTATGCAAAGTCAAGCTTGACTCCAACCCAGAGCCTGGAGTTCATTGGTGCACTTCTGAATACAACAACACTGATAGCTTCACTACCACCTCATTGTATTTCCATCTCCAAAATCAAGTTTGCCTGCTTATCTTCCATCCTTCTCCCCCAGCCAGATCAGTTCTTCAAGCACTGGGCTCCATGGCAGCAGCCATCTAGCATGTTTCTTTATGTGCGTCCTTCAGTGGAATCTATCTGTTCAGTGGTCTCTTCTTCAACCTGTGTTTTCCAGTCAAGATTACTCCAATTTGCAAACTCCACATCCAGTGGTGGATCCAATGTGATGATATTTACCTAGGCCAATTCTTTATTCTACTGCTCCCTACAGCCACAATGACCAAGGATACCGCCCAGCTGGAGTGGGGGGATTTTCCTGGGAAGGATGGTCCAGGGCATGTGGTCACCCCAAAAGACCAGTCTACATATCAGTGTACTAGAGAGAATAGCAGTCCTACTAGCATTGCAGGCTTTTCAAGATGTTTGTCCTCTAGGGACTATTGCATTTCAGACCAACAACAGGTCTGTAGTCTGGTACATCGACAAGCAAGGAGGAACCCAAACTTATCCCCTCTCCAGGGAGGCCATGAGAGTGTGGGAATGTGTGATCTTATCAAACTGCTTGCTAGTTGCAACACACATTCCAGGGAAAAACAAAATGTTAGCTCACAAACTAAGCAGATCTCTGATGCTTCACATGTGGTCTGTCAATCTGTGGCAGAAAGGATCTTCTGTTGTTGGTGCTGACCTTGCTGCAATCTCTTTGCATCTCCCCACAACAACAAATGCAGAAGGTACTTCACTCTTATCCCCCATCGGGGGAGTTACCAAAAGATGCTCTAGTCGACATTTGGCCCTCCGGTCTTCTTTATGCTTATCCCAAACTTCCTTTGATTCCTAAATTTCTACAGAAAGCAAGTTGGCTGAAGAGCTTAGTCATTCTCATTTCCCCCTTCTGGCCTTGGCAGGTACGGTTCCCCTTCCTATAGTCTCATATAGCAATAATCCACGCCTTGGTGTGGCTAATGCTGGATTTTCCCACAGTTGGTGTGGTTTGGTCACGAGGGCTGTAAAAAACAGAGTTATACTAAAGGAAAAAGTCCTGGCAACTGGACCTTTTTCCATTACTATAACTCTGATTTACAATGTACACGCTGACCAATCAGCATGCACATTTTGGAATATTAATGGGGGGGGTCATATAATGTTCATTATCCACCATGAACACTGGAGTCATCTCTGGATCTCCTCTCTCACACATCAGGAATTTGGTATCTCAGTATGCAGGCCGTCAAACTAACTGCATGGTTTCTCCACTTCCAGTAATGGTTAGACAGCCCAGGCTTTCTTTCCCAGTTGGTACACAAAAAGACTCTACTAAGAAAGTTTACAAGGGCAAGTGGAAAAGATTCACCCTATAGGCCTTGAATAATGAGACTGACCAATTCTCTGCTCCATTTTCTGCAGTGCTTGACTTTTTAGCAACTCTTTTCAAAGAGAGGGCATGTTTTTCTATGATTAAGTGGCAATTAGGAGCTATCTGTAATTTTCACACAGGAGCCAGAAATTATTCCTTGGCAAATCCTTCTTGCTTACCCAAAGTGGCTACTGAATATAACATTAATTAGTCTAGTCATTTGCCACTCTTCCAAATTTTCTGAATAAGTGGGAGTACATGCTTCGTCTCATTGATGTACATAGACAACTATATTTTTATCTTCAGAGGACAAAACAAGTCAGAAAATCATATAAAGTATTTGCTTCATTTTCACAAAAAAAAAAGGATTTTCCTGTTTCCAAAGTCACTCTAGCCAAATGGATTACAGACTGCATTTCTTGGATTCATTCTCAACATGTCATGACCTTAGCCAAACCTTCCAAAGCTCACTCAGATCTATGGCTGCTTCATCTGCCATTTGGTGTAGAACATCTCTTGATATTTGTGCAGCAGCCACATAGTCCAATGCTCGTAGTTTTGTTTGTTACTCATTACAAACTGGATATTATTTCTAGAAGCAGAGCTGCCTTTAGTTGAGTGGTACTTCAGAATATCCTTCCATAAGGGCCACCCAACATCAACAAAGCTGCGGATTCTGTCCCATGGGTTGAGAAAGAATGAAAAGGATAACATTAAATTTAAAATTTATGAATTTGCCATATTTAGGCATCTGTGTTGTCCATTTTCATTTTTCCTCAGCTTCTCTCCCATCCATTCCCCATCCTTCAATTTTCTGGAGAGACCTGTAGGACTGTGTATTGGAACCTACAGTTCTGGGTTTGAGCCCTTCCTTTCTCTGTCAGCTGTTCCTGTCTCTGTCTAGCTCTAGGGGACTATGACAACAAACTTTATCTGAGATAATGGGGATGGACTAAAACATTATGGGTAGAGGGAGGAGCTCGAGAGTTGGATCCAAAGTCTGGAGTATGCATCCAAGTCAGATCCAAGGATTGGATCCAAACCCATGGGTTGAGGAAAATGAAGTCCTGATGTAGATTCATACCCAAACTAAGGTAGCATTTATGCACTAATATGATTTGCTAAACATACTCAATGAAATTATCAATGTGGGGTGTACAAGCCTGGAGTTATTAAGCAGTGTTTTCAAATATTTATGAAAATATGGCATTTTCAGTAAGTATATTACTATAAAAATGAGCTGTAGTACTGTCATGTTGCGGGAAACATGTGCAAGCAGTGGGTGTTTTAAAAAGTGGCATTAAAAATAGTGGATAATGGGAAGACATTCTGAAATACAAATGTTTTGTAAAGCAGTTATGAATATTAGAAATATTTTCATATCTGCATTAATTTGAGACTGAAATTGCCTGTTCTGCTTTACCACTGTTATCAAATTAACATTGATAAGTATCATAAAGTCTGTGTGAACTTTAGGCAAACATATGTTAATTCTTATGCCCAACATTAAAGGACATATTTTCCCCTCATATTTGCTGCATACCTTGTGCAACATCACAAAATAGTAGTGTTCTACTTGCTGTTGTCATACATCATTGAAACGCTTCAAAACAGAACATTCTCCCACTCATACCTTGGAACTACCTTCCATACTTTCAGATCTGTAATACTGGTAATTTTTGGCAAATCAAATGCATTTCTGTGTTGTACATCTGCACTTTAACTTACATCATTATGAAACATTACACATCATATTAGGGGTCTATATCACTTGATCAAAAAACCTATTTGTGAAATAACTATTTGTCGAACCCAAATTGTCAGAACCTCTCTTCATCGAACTGCTGTTTCATCAAACTTTTTCACAGGGAAAAGCAATGGTTGGCATCCTGATCCCAACAGTAGATAGAAAATGTAATGCATCTGCAATAAACAAAATGATGTTATGCTGAAAATGAGCATCCTCATAAATAAATCTCTCCATGAACAAGTTGACCAGTCAGGGGCAAACTCAGCCTATGTAATTGTGCAAGGTAGCTATATGTAAACTCTTCTATCAAAACAGAATAGTCTGTGGGTGAGACAAAAATTTAATCCATTCCAAAATGTGTTGTGAAAGCTGATGTCCCAAAAAATGCTGTGTATCTAAATGTGCCCATGTATGCTCACACGTGTGTGTAGCCCTGAGTCCTTCAGTTAGTTTCTACTTACAGTTAGTCATGTAGACCACTGTAGCCACGCTGGAAAAAAAAAAAAAATATATATATATATATATATATATATATCTGAAGTAGTTACTTCATTTGCTCTGCAACCTGTGGGTATCCGGCAGCTTACCAAGCTCCAAGATCCGAGCTCCTAGCTCCTCCCCTACCCATAATCCCCTGCTACCAACCACATTACCTCAGATCATTTTTTGCCTCGGCTGAAGAAGCTTTACTGTTGAAGAGCTCCTGGCTGGGTGAGATCGTTTTCAATCTTTTTTCAACAAAAACTTCAAAATCGAGTGTGTGTGGTAGTAAAACCTTCTACCCCCTTGTTTATGTTAGTTTTCTAAATTTTTACTGGTACAGTAGTTAGTTTCTTGTCACTCCTCCTCCCTCCTTAGCGTTTGGGTGTGTGCGTGAGTGCTTCATCATGGCGGAAGGGCCTAAGGCCATTTTTTCCAAATGTACTGAGTGTGGCCACAAGCTTTCCCCAGCTGATGGCCACACTCAGTGCGTTTTGTGCCTGGGGGCAGCCCATCTCTCAGAGACCTGCCAAATATGTGCGGCCTTTAACCCCCAGGCACTTCGGGATAGGAAGAACAAGCTGATTCTGGCGGGAAAGCTCCCCCAGGAGTCAGCTTCTTCTTCCTTTCCTGTTCGGGCTCCGGCTGCATCAGCGGCCTCGGCACCCTCTGTTCCCTTAGCTCTACCTGGGACTCAACCTCCCACTTCGGGTTTGAGCTCTGGGGAAACTAGTGCCTCCTCAACAAAGGAGAAGAGGCACAAGGATAAGGAGGGACAAAGATCCCATAAAAGGCGGACCGAGTCTCTCCCCTCGGCTCTGCCAGCTAAAACAACTAAGTCTCCTTCGGGGGTCTCCGGATCCTTCTCCTCTCGGCTACATTCGCCTAGCTTCTCGCCGGAGCCAGAGGAGGAAGATCTGTCTCCCTCGAGGTCATCGAAGTGGCCCTCCCGGCCCGCCTCGACGACCTTTTCCAGGTCAACAAAAAGCATCTCTGAAGCGGATATGGATCGGATTATGCGTCGGTTCTTACAGACCCAAATGCAGATGGGGGTGCTCTTGCCTCCCCCCCCCCCTCTGGGGGGGAGCGCGGCCCCCATGTTTGCCCCGATCACTCCTTCTCCAACTCATTTTCGGATCTCGGAGTCATCGGATCCGTGCCCATTCGGACCCAGGGAATTGTCGGCGCCGATAGCGGTGGTCTCTTCGACGCCGACTATGCCCTCAAGCTTGTCAGATCTGAGCTCTCAAGGCCGAGGGCTGGGCATCGGATCCGAGGGAGTTGTATCTTCAGAGCTGTTGGGTTCGGAGCGCACCTCTCTCTTGGCGCCGACTGCTTCATGTCCGAACCCGATCCCTGCCTCGGAACCAAGGAGATGGCTCTCAGAGGCTGGCGAGGGTGAATCTCCTTCGGCTTTTGAGGTAGTGGAGAGGGTACTGTCGAGATCCTCCAGATCCCCGGTTCGGGCTGTGGATCCACCCATACCCCCACTGTATGAGGGTCTGTCTTCCATCATCCGACCATCGGGACAGCCTGCCCAAGCCCTCCAGCTAGTTCCTGTTGAGGAACTACAACCCGTGGACGAGCCCTCTTCGGATAGCCCCACCGAGGAGGTTCCTCTGAAATGTCGGTGTAAGAGGAGACACCTGGACACCCCCGAGTCCGTTACCACTGACACGGACTTAGATGATAGGGAGGGTTCCCCAAGGTCACCCCTTGAAGATGTCTCCTTTGGAGACATTATGGAAATGTTGAGTATTAAAGGGGGGTGGTCTGCCCAAAAACCTTCCCTTGATGAATCCGTGTTCCTGGAGGCATTTGAGGCAGGTCCATCTACTTCTTGGGTGTCCCCTCCGGCCGACCCCCTGGTGGACTTAATTACCACCAGGGCGTGGAAGGAGCCCAACACCGTGGAGCCAATACCTAGGCGTCCCGACAAAATACTGAGCTCCCCCCCGCAGATAGGCAATCGTGGGCCAAAGAATCCCCCGTTGATGTCATGTTGGTGGCGGCGGCCACCAAGAAAGATCTCGCTCAGGAGAGTTCTCTGGTCCACCCGCCAGATAAAGAATCTCGATCGTTGGACTGGATTGGGAAGCGGATGTTTGCTTCAGCGACCTTTTCTATAAGGGCGCTGACCTATATGGCACATACCATCAGGCTACAGCGAGAATTGATCAAGGAATATGCTGCAGCCCCCCTAGAGTCCATGTCGGTCGGAGACAGGAATGTGTTTACGACACGAATGGCCACTCTAAAATCCATCTCCAATATGTCTTTGCGGCTCCTCTCTCATGCTTTGGAGGGAGCCGCTACAGCCAGCGAAGCAGGGGTCATCTTACGACGTCATGCCTGGCTTTGTGACTTCATGGATCCCTTCAAGGCATCCTTGAATGCCCCAGCCCAGTTCTGCTCTTTTCGGCAAGACCGTTCACGATACGCTGGTCCAAAGCGAAAAGGATGGGAAGATGCTGTCTGCCATCGGAGTCCACTTCTCTAGTCCCCAAAGATCCTTCTCCAGGAATCAGAGGGGACAAAAGAAGCTGTGGTTCCGCAAGTCTCAGCAATCCCATCCAGCTGTGGACCACTCATCCTCTAGAGGCAGAGGAGGACAAGGTGGATGCCGGCCCAGAAGCAGAGAGGGGCCGTGTAATTTCAGGTCTAGAGAACCTTTCTCGGACAGACCCGCGCAACAGCCCTGAGGGCTTGCCCGACTGTCCCTCTCTGGAGGCAGTCGGGGGGTGGTTGACAGAGCACCTGTCAAACTGGGAGTCCCTTACAACTGATCGATGGGTGCTTCATATTATTTCCAGAGGTTACTTCATTCCTTTCCAAAATCTTCCCCCCAAAACCAGACACTTCCCCGATGTACCACCCGATCAGAGGGAGGAGGCGGCTTTAGAAATTTTAAAGCTGCTAAGAAAAAGAGCCATCCAGCCTGTCCCCCCAGATCAGTCCGGATTGGGTTATTACTCAAGGTTCTTTTTGGTGCCAAAGAAAACAGGGGACCTCAGACCCATCTTAGACCTTTCCGCTCTGAACCTATTTATACCCAAGGAAAAGTTCCAGATGGTCACTCTTCAATTTATTCTCCCCCTTTTGCGGGAGAATGACTGGATGTGCTCCATAGACCTCAAGGATGTGTACTACCACATTTTAATGGACAGACGATCCAGGAGGTTTCTCCGCTTCCGGCTCGGAGCCAGTCATTATCAATTCAGGGTTCTTCCATTCGGCCTCACTTCAGCCCCCAGAGTGTTCACCAAAGTCATGGCGGTGGTTGCTGCCCACCTGAGACTTCAGGGCATTCAGGTCTTCCCTTACCTAGACGACTGGCTCCTTACCGCGACCAACAGGCATCAGCTCTCAGTAGCGAGAGATTATGCACTGACTCTAGCCCACAATCTAGGCATTTCAGTAAACCTGCAGAAGTCCTGCCTGTGCCCCACTCAAGCCCTGGAATTCATAGGGGCCAAGTTGGATACCCGAATCTCTCGAGCTACCCTAACATCAATCAGACTGAACAGCTTGTCTTATCAGGTGTTAGCCCTTCTACGGAATCCTTCTCCTCCAGCGCAGTTAGTCCTGAGGGCACTAGGGTCTATGGCAGCCGCGATCGGTCTTTCCCTCCATGCCCACCTGCGAATGCGGATATTGCAATGGACCCTTCAAGTCCAATGGTCCCTCATGCTCCACCCATTGAACACGCCCATACCGCTGAGCAGAGTTTGCAGGGACTCCCTTCTTTGGTGGTTGCATGCACGGGAACTCAGAGAAGGGAGGCCCTTTGTGATCCCCCCAGTTGAAGCCACATTGACCACGGACGCTTCTCGCCTCGGGTGGGGGGGCATTGTTCAGGCAGATCCGTTCAAGGCACGTGGACTCCCCTAGAGACCGCATTGCATATCAATGTCCTAGAGATGAGGGCGGTGCTTTTGGCATTGCAAGCCCTCCACGACCTACTTCCCCTAGGGACTATTGCGATCCAGATGGACAACATGTCTGTAGTCTGGTACATAAACAGACAGGGAGGAACCAGATCTTACCCCCTGTGTCGAGAGACCATGAGAGTTTGGGAATGGGCGATCTCCACCAACCGCTTTCTGGTAGCAACGCACATCCCGGGATGATCCAACATATTAGCGGACAAGCTGAGTCGGGTGCTCCTCACTCCATACGAGTGGTCTCTGAATCCATCTGTTGCGAAACAGATCTTCCACAAATGGGGTCAGCCTCGCTGCGATCTTTTTGCTTCTCCTTTAAACACAAATGCAGCGAGTACTTAATTCCCCAGAGGAAACCCCAGAGATGCTCTGGTCCATGCTTGGCCTCCCGGGCTCTTTTATGCTTATCCTCCCCTTCCTCTCATGATGAAGTTCATTCAGAAAGCCTGTCGGTTAGGGAGCAGAGTTATCCTCATAGCCCCATTCTGGCCTCGGCAGATCTGGTTCCCCTTTCTGCGGTCTCACAGTGTGGCTCCTCTGTGGATTCTGGATCCTAGTCCAGAACTGATTTCTCATCCCGCGGATTGCCCAGCGCCCAACCTGGTCAGCCTCAAGCTTGCGGCTTGGCTGATCCAGTTCCATTAATGGCTAGGACTCCCAGTATCTCATCCCCCGTTAAGGCCATTCTGGTTGCGGCTCATAAGCCATCTACCAGAAACTTTACAACAGTAAGTGGAAACATTTTTCCATTTGGGCAGAAGATAAGGGCTTGGACCCATTTACTGTCCCTTTCCCGAACATCCTAGACTTCCTCTCATTAATCTTTCATCAGGGAGCAAGCGCTTCTACGGTTAAGGTACAATTGGCGGCCATCTCCCATTTTCATGTGGGTGATGGCATAGGTTCCTTAGCATCTACAAAGTTGTGCAAAACCTTCTTACGAGGCATCTTCCTTCTAAATCCACCAATAAAGTCTGTGGTTCCCCCATGGGACCTCACTCTAGTCTTGCAAGCCTTAACAAGTCCACCTTTTGAACCTGCTGCCTCAATTCCGTTGAAGTTCTTGTCATGGAAAACAGCCTTTTTAGTGGCCATTACTTCGGCCAAAAGGGTTTCAGAATTACAAGCCTTGTGTATGAAGCCTCCTTACCTTATCTTTCACAAAGATAGAGTATTCCTCAGGACTAACCCGTCTTTCTTGCCTAAGGTTGTTTCAGAAGCAAATATAGATCAATCAATAAATTTACTGGTGTTTTTTCCCATGTTTCAGAACAAGGGAGAATACACATTACACAAATTGGATGTACACAGACAACTGCGTTTCTACTTGCATAGGACTAGAGAGTTTCGCAAGTCGGACCAGTTATTTGTCTTGTATGCAAAATCAGGCATGGGTAAAGCCATTTCCAAAGCTACTGTGGCAAATTGGATTTGTCATTGTATTATTCAGGGGTATATATATCGTCTGGCAAACCAGCCCCGGTTAATATCCGTGCTTATTCTACAAGATCTGTAGCCACTTCAACAGCCTTCTGGTCTAGGGTTCCAGTGGATGACATGTTCAGCGGCTACTTAGTCCTCTTCTCATACGTTCATTTCTCATTATAAATTAGATGTGATTTCGAGAAGTAGGGCTTCTTTTGGCTTTGCGGTGTTTCGGAATAGCCTTCCGTAAGGACCACCCAGGTTCTTATAAGTAGCTGGGGACTCTGTCCCACAGGTTGCAGAGCAAATGAAGTAACTACTTCAGATAAAGAAGTTATGTACTCACCATAACGTTCCATCTGAGTAGGTACTTCATTTGTCTGCAACCGACCCCCCTGCCATCCCCCGAACCTTTCGGGATTTTATGATCACCTTTGCAGTTGATTGTTCATGTTTACAGGTTGGTAAGGCAAAAAGAACGATCTGAGGTAATGTGGTTGGTAGCAGGGGATTATGGGTGGGGGGGGAGCTAGGAGCTCGGATCTTGGAGCTTGGTAAGCTGCCGGCTCAGATCCGAAGTCGGATCCGATACCCACAGGTTGCAGACAAATGAAGTACCTACTCAGATGGAACGTTATGGTGAGTACATAACTTCTATATATACACATGCACACACATTTATGTAAACACACTGGATGCTGAGATATACAAAAGCTCAAGTTCAGTTATAGATAAAATGAAAAACAGCCTGCATTGGCTTTACATAGCTCATATTTACTCTATTTACACAGTATCTTCATTAAAGATTTTCAGTCTTTAGAGGTAACTGCACCAGTTTTAGATTCATTTTTCATTCATTCATTTTTAGTATTCACTACCATTTCTTGTTATGTGTGTCCTTATTGAACTGCTTCTATTTTGCCACCTCTGCTTCTGTACTAACAATTTTTGTACATCTCTGTCCAGAAATCTGTTTTGTACTGACTTTTCATAGGTTCATAGGTGTGTACTAGGTTAATGGCCCTGGAACCATTCATAGGTTTGTAGGTTCATAGGTTGGTAGTAGGCTATCGGCCCTAGGGCCTATACAAGCCAAGCCATAACAATTCCCTGGCTATTTCTTCCCACACTATTTACTTCTCTGGACCCCTGTCTAGCAGGGTGACTGACATGATCCCTGGGGTGAATTTCCTTTCTCCCATCCAATTGTCAAGGTTCCTTTTGAAGAGGGCCAAAGAGGTGCTCTGCTTGACATGTATGGGCAGTCTATTCCAGAGTCTGGGGAGTTTGTGGCTCAGGAACCTATCCCTCCAGCATGTTTTGTTTATTGTGATGACAAGGTTTAGATCCCTGGAGCATGTGTCTCTGAGGGATTGGGATTTCTTTAAGTGTAGCATGTCCAACAGCTCTGGGTTTGACATGGCCTTGTATGTTAAGCAGAGATCACCTCTGAGTAGATGATATGTGACAGAGTATAGCTGAAGTTTTTTAAGGCTGTCAGCATAGGGCATCTGCTTTAGGCCTGTGATTCTTTTAGTGAGGTATTTCTGTGGCCTTTCCAGTTGTTGCAGATGTCTTGAGAGGTACATACCAAATGGGGCGTTGTATTCTATAACGGATCTAATGAGGGATGAGTACAGTGGGACAATGACCTCCTTTTTTCTGCATGAAAAGCCTTTAGTGATGAAGTGTGCCACATAGAAGGATTTCCTAACTGTTGTTGTTACAAGCCTAGCCTATAGGATTACCCTATCATTGTGCCACCCGACCTTAGTTTCCAGTGCCTCTGTTGAGTAAAGCCACTGGAGTGATCCCTGGGGTGAGGTTTCTGTTTCCCATCCACTCATCAAGATTTCTGTTGAAGAAGGCCAGCGAGGTGCTCTGCTTGACATGTATGGGAAGTCTATTCCATAGCATGGGCAGTCTCCGGGTTATGAACCTGTCCCTCCAGCATGTCCTGTTGATTGTGGTAATGAGGTTGAGGTCTCTGGATCATGTGGTGTGGAGGGATTGGGATTTCTTCAGATGTAGCATTTCTAACAGAGCTGGGTCAGACATGGCTTTGTAAGTCAAGCAGAGATTGCCTCTAAGTAGGCGATATGAGACAGAGACTAGTTGGTGTTTTTTAGTCTGTCCATATAGGAAAAATGTTTAAGGCCTAGGATCCTCTTTGTGAGGTACTTTTGCAGCCTCTCAAATTGTTGCAGGTGTTTAGTGAGGTACATGCCAAATGGGGCATTGTACTCAATGATTTGCCTAATGAGGAAAGAGTAGAGAGAGACAATGACCTCTTTCTTCTTGTATACAAAACCCTTAGTAATGAGATGTGCCACATAGAAGGACTTTCTAACCACAGTGGCAATGTGGTGGTCAAAAGAGAGGTTGCTGTCAACCTGTGTTTCCAGATCTCTTATAATGCTTTCTGTGTTCAGTGGACTACCATTGAGGTGGTAATTCATGGGAACCAGGTTTTTCCCAAAGGGGATGACAACATTTTTTGGCATTGAGCTTAAGGCCATGGCTCTGACACCAGTCGTTGGTCTCAGTGAGGCCTTTCTGTAAGATGTCAACATAATTTGGAGACTTAATAATAGCTCCCAACTTGCAATCATCTGCAAACTTTGTCAGTCAGAGTCCCTTCGTGTTGGCCTGGTCTTCAGAGCCGTAGATAACAAACAGGAGAGGACCCAGGACAGAACCCTGTGGGACTCCACTAGTGACTGGTCAGCAGTCTGACTTGGGAGTCAGCTACTTTCACACTGTGGGTTCTACCTGTGAGCCAGTTTGCAACCAAACACACCTTTTGTTTTTTTTTACTTCAGAGTTTTCTGCCAGGTCATCTTCATTTCATATGCTGACATCTCTTACAATATTGAGGTTCTATATGTTTGTTGTTGAGGCAAGTTTCTGACAACACGTATATCTGGTTTACTGTCTAACCATAACTATATCCCTTTAATAGCTTACTTGCAATTCTCTTCTTATTATAGTTTTAATTGTGGGTCTCTGTTCAGAATGTCACTGCTCTGCTCCCCCATTCTTACACTGGAGGGGTGCATTAAGCTGTTGCTTTATCTGTTTATTAGGTAAACTGGCCTAATAAAAATATCTGTAGATGCTCTCTCTCTTCCTGTCTTCCCTCAGCTTCCATTGTATTTTAAATTGGAGAAATGTTTTCCTATTATATCATTATGAGGATCAGGAACTGCAGCGACATGCTGCTAACATTTCATTGAACTATTTGAATTTCAGCATATGAATTAGATATTCCTTTTTATCACCATTGAGTTATATTGTCCACCTATTTGTTACTGTTCTCATGCTTTTGTTTATAGGGATCTTTGAAAGGGGTAATCAAAGCCATTTCAAAATACTTTGCTTTGCCAATGCTCTTTTAACTCTCTTCACCACTAAAATTACTAACATTTTCATTGTACTATTATCAGGATGTAACCATAGTTTACAGAGATATGTAAAAACACATGCTTATTTAATGATGAAATGAAAAACAGCCTGCATTGGCTTTCCATGGTTAGTATTTACTTTGTACTTATAATACCTTCATTGCAAGTTTTCAGTCCTTAGATTTATTTATACCAGTTTTGATTTCACATAGGCTCAGTCTCCCACTACCCCTTCAGCAGATAGGCTGTAGACTGTAGCTGACAGCTGTACACCTTGGCTAGGCTTTGTTTCAGCTCTGTACAAAACTGGCACATGCTCTACCTTACAACCATATCCATCATATGCCCTGAATGGATCATCCAACTCTAGGAACCATAAATTTTCAGGTAGAGTCTTTGCACTACTCTTCACTGATCCTACCACATGAGGAAGTACCTTCCTTCCTTGATGTATCCCAGATGCAGCCTTTTACACACCACAAATGTCTCATTATTCTGTTACAGCTAGTTATCCAACTAGTGATTGTGAAAATGTACAAACCTAAGCCACACTTAAAGGCACATTTCCAGTTTTCCAGAAATAAGATGCCACTACATGCATGTGTTTATAAATATCTGTCTATATGTTCATATCTACATATCTTTATATACATACATACATACACACACACACACACACACACACACACACACACACACACACACACACACACAGAGTAGCATATTGGGTGCAGAAAAGGTGTACTGTGCCTGTAAGTGCAAGGCAAGTGACAGAATGCTAGTCATTAAATGATTTGTATTGGATACAAAGTTATCATTTACTGTAATATAATTTACAAAGGCAGCACATCTACAGAGCTAATAACTACAGACCAATAGCAAATTTGAAGTTGTTCAGTCTCACCGTTTGTTCTTTACACATGGGTCATCGTCTCCGAGTCGGCCGCTTTCCAAGCTCAAGATCTTTGAGTTAGCTCAAGGCACAGTCCCTATCCCATGATGCTGTCCTACCAACCCCAAATCTAGTTTGCCTCTGCAATGGATCGCACGACTTCGGAGGAAGCATGGGCCAGTAACCTTTTTTATTATATTTAAAGAATTTAAAATTTCTTATTAGACTATACTTAGTTAGTGGATTGAGTGAGACTTCATATATTTCTTCTATTTGTTGTTTAGTGAGTGGATTGAAAGTTTTTTTTGTCTTCTAATTCAGAGCAGTTGCTCCTAGACCTTTAGCCTTTCTTGATTTGCATTCCTTGATAGGGCTCTGTCAAATTTATTCCCTATCCCCTTATATTTCTTAGAATTAGTGTATTTGAACTTTTTATGTAACATTCTTTTTATAGTCAGTACAGTTCAGGAATCTGAACTTTCTAAAGAGTCAGTGACTTCAATGTTTTGATTGTTATCAGGGATCTGATATTTGTAATTGTTATAATGTCGGAGAAACAAAAATTTGGTTTTAAAAAATATGACTATGGACAAAAGATGTCCAATACTGATAATCATGTTTCTTGTGTGTACTACTTGGGTCCAGTGCATTTACAAGAAGATTGCTCTATCTGCCATTCCTTCAGTGGCAGGGTTTTATTAGAGAGGTGAAGGAAATTGGTGGATAGAGGCTGTTGAAGCCAGATTTCCAAGAAGCTTTAGACAAGACTGACCAGACCTCCAAGTCCTCGAAGGGGTCGAAGTCTTCTAAGGTGTCATCGGGCATAAGCCTTTTGTTCTGAGCACCTCTGTGAAGACTCGGTTGCCGGCTCCACAGCCTTCGGAGCCGTGCACTGAGATCTTACCTCGGAACCAAGTCATTGTGTTGGAGCCGGTGTTGGAGATCTTAAAGTCCCCAATCCTTAAGTCGGTGGCTTCTTCGGCTCCTTCGACCCATTCTTCCAGCACCCTTTCTGACATCGATGTGGACCGTGTGGTGCAGAGACTTTTGGTGAACCCGGCCCTGGCCAAATTGCTTTCAGCTTTGACCCAGTTGGCTTCGAAGCCTACAATCCCCCGTACTATGATTTCTGCTCCTCCTCCAAGGCCAGTTGAGCATTCGGAGCCAGAAAGAGAGGATCCGATAGTGGTGGAACCCTCGGAGCCGAGGCCTCTTCCAGTGCCCTTGGCTTCGTCGACCTTGACTTCTTCAGTTCCAATTGAAGAGTCTTGGAGCCAACACTCTCTCGCTGGTTCCAGGGGAGAGAGTCAAATCAATGCTTCAGTTCCAACTTTCCCTCTCGGGGCTTCGGCACAGATGAGCTTGGTTCCATCCTCTGGTTTTGAGCCTGTGGTCTTGGCCCTTAATAGGTTGCCATCTTCTTCGAAACTGGCAAACTCCTTGGGTCAGGAAACCGGTGCCTTTGATGCCATGAGAAGGGTCATGTCTGCTAAGACCCTTACCTCTTCAGATCTTTCCTCTTCCTCCCCTAAAGGGCCACATTCTGTCCCTACACCACAGGTTCCCACCAAGCGTCGAGACCCAGAGCCTCAGGTAACCCCATTGGGTGACCCCTGCTTGACTGAGACTTCACCAGACGCCCCCACTGATGAAGTCCTCAGAAAAAGACTGTGCAAGAGGAGACATTTAGATTCCCCTCAGGAATCCATAACATCACTCACCAACTTAGAGGGATCAGAAGGGTCCCCATGGCCCTCTTCTGAGGATGTCTCATTTGCAGACGTCCTGGAAATATTAAGGCAGAGAGGTGACTGGCAGTCCCTTACCCCTACTGAGGATGAGTCAGTGCTCCTGAAGGCCTTTGGGTCTCAACCTTGCACCTCCTGGGTTACTCTGCCCTTTGAAGAATTAATGGACTTGGTCACTCGAAGGGCGTGGGAGTCTCCTGATTCCATGGAACTGGTCCCTCGGAGGCCCAACAAATTTATCACCTCCCCTCAAGACAGGTCTTTTCTTACAAAGGGTGTCCCCATTGATGCCATGGTGGTGGCGGGAGCCACCAAGAAAGAGATATCAGAAACCTCTTCTCCTGTTCATCCTCCTAATAAGGACTCTAGGACTATGGACAGATACGGGAAACCCATCTTTATTTCTGCAACATTTGCAATGAGATCACTCAACTATTTGACCCACTTTACTCATCTTCAATGAGATCTCCTCAAAGAGCGTGGAGATACTCTACAAGGCAAAACAGATGATGCTGTCTCAGAGAAAGCAACAGCGCAGCTTAACACCCTTAATTCTATTGTGAACTCATCCATGCGGCTTATTTCTTATGCAGCCAATGGATCGAGCCGGGCAGCAGGTTCAGCGATAGCTCTTCGGAGACAATCCTGGATGTGCTTATGCTCCTTTGTGGAAGCCTTCAAGTCTTCCTTTGTTAATACCCCATTTGATGTCTCTTCCTTGTTTGGGCCTAAAGTCAAGGAGACACTCCCTAGGTGTGAGCAGGAAGGAAAGACTCTATCTGCCGTTGGAGTCTGTTTTTCCACCCCCACTAAACCATACCCCAAATGGCAGAAGGTGGAAAAATGTGGTTCTGAAAGTCCCAAGGAGCTTTCCAGAACACACGTAGTGAACCCCCCCTCAGAGGGCAGAAGAGGGAGGTATAATGGTAGATGCCACCCAGGCGGCAGAGGGGGTCCGCAGAACCAGGGTGACAGGGAGCAGTTCCTTGGCAAGCCCTATCAGCGCTCCTGAGAGGAGGCCCGACCGTCCTGCTGTGAAGGCAGTCGGGGGTCACTTAGCTTTATACTCAGATGCCTGGCTAGGAATTACATCAGATGCTTGGGTAAAAAGCATAATTAACAGAGGTTACATCATTCCCTTTTCAGAATCCCCTTCCATTTGTACAAGAATCACAGACATTCCACCCAGTCTGTGGAATCTAGCAACCATAGAAATTCAAAGGCTGCTAGAAAAAGAGAGTCATCCAGCCAGTCCCGGCAGACCAGATAGGATCCGGAACTTACTCTAGGTTCTTTTTAGTTCCAAAAAAACAGGGGACTGGAGGCCCATTTTAGATCTCAGCAAACTAAATACCTTTATCAAAAAGGAAAAGTTCCAGATGGTCATGCTTCAATCAATACTTCCATTTCTCAAAATGGGCGATTGGATGTGCTCTATAGATCTCAAGGATGCGTACTACCACATCAAAATGGCCAGGCCATCCAGAGATCACTTGCATTTCTGGCTGGGGGCCAGTCACTACCAATTCCGAGCACTGCCCTTTGGTCTCACCACAGCCCCCAGAGTGTTCACCAAATGTATGGCAGTGGTCACGGCTCACCTGAGATGTTTAGGATTCCTGGTGTTTCCATATCTCGATGACTGGCTCCTCACCACCACCATCAGGCATCAACTAATTTGTGCCAGAGATTACACTATCAACCTGTGTTCAAGGTTGGGCATAACCTTAAATTTCAAAAAGTCTGCGTTATTGCCGTCGCAGCATATTTCCTTTATAGGAGCAGATCTAGACACCACCACCTCCCTGGCCAGATTTCCTCTAGAAAGAGTAATTTCTTTGTGAAGTCAAGTGTCCCAGTTGTTAATGGGAAGTAGAGTAATGGCATTCCAGGTCCTGAAGCTGCTAGGCACCAGGGCAGCTACACTTATAGTGGTTCCTCTGGGACGAATGCACATGAGGATAATCCAATGGCTACTATTCACACGGTGGTCTTATCAACAGCTTCCAATGTCACACAAGATTATTCTGACAAATGCTTGCAAAAAGGACCTTCTTTGGTGGTTGAACAGCCACCAAGTTACTGTAGGTTGCCCTTTTATACTTCCCCCTCGCACAGCCACAGTAAGCACGGATGCTTTCCTGATAGGGTGGGGGGGCTATTTCAGGGAAGAACTGTCCAAGGCACTTCGTCAGACATGGAATCTCATTTGCACATCAATATTTTAGAGTTTAGAGCGGTATTTCTAGCGTCACAACTCTCTACCTCGAGAGATGATTGCAATACAGACAGACAACATGTTGGTAGTCTGGTACATCAACAAGCAAGGGGGAACCAAATCTTACCCCTTATGCCAAGAGGCCCTGAGACTTTGGCAGTGGGCTGTATCCACCAGGCGCTTTCTGATAGCAATGCACATACCCGGGTCATCCAAAGTGATAGCAACAAACTGAGCAGAGCCATTCTGTTGCCCCACGAGTGATCCCTCAAAGAACGAGTGGCGGAAAGGATATTCTGCAGATGGGGCCAGCATTGCTGTGACATTTTGCATCCCCACTGAATGCAAAATGCAGAAGCTACTTCGCCCTGTACCTCCCACCAGGGTACAGCCCAAGGGACTCATTTGTACACAATTTGCCCTTGGGTCTCCTATATGCCTTCCTTCCAATTCCTCTGATTCCCAGATTCTTACAGAAAGCCAAAAGCCTGGGAAGGACTGTTATTCTAATAGCCCCTTTTTGGCCTTGGCAGATATGGTTCCCCTTCCTACAGCAATACCAAGTGGAAGAACCTTGGGGTCTGGACCCAGTGCCAGACCTTCTGACTCATTCATCGGGAGTTCTTCACCCCTCTCTTGTCTCCCTCAAACTGATAGCTTGGCTGCTCCACTTCCCAACCAAGCCAGGTCACTGATTTGTCTCCAGTGGTTCAACATATTTTAGTTTCCTCTCACAAAGTCTCCACCAGGAAACTTTATAATAGCAAATGGAGGTGATTTGCTCATTGGGCTTCTCAGCATGGTATTGATCCCTATGTCGCCCCTATTCATAGTATTCTGGAATTCTTGACTTCACTCTTTCATGATGGAGCCGCAGCTTCTACGGTAAGGGTTCATTTAGCTGCCATATCTAACTTCCATGTGGGATGCAGTGGCTCAAACATTATGTCCCACAGATTATGTAAAGCCTTTTTGAAAGGGACTCATCACCTTAGGCCACCTATCAGACATCCTGTTACTCCCAGGAATCTGAATTTGGTGCTATCTCAACTCATTCTTCCACCTTTTGAGCCTGCATCATCTTGTCCTTTGAAGTTCCTTTCTTGGAAGACAATTTTCCCAGTGGCTATAACTTCGGCTCGTAGAGTTTCTGAACTGCAAGCATTTTCTATCAGGTCCCCATATCTAGTCTTTCACCCTGACAGAGTGTCTTTAAGAATGAATCCTACCTTTCTTCCTAAGGTCTGCTATGAGGCAAATTTGAACCAGTCTATTGACCTTCCTACTTTTTTCAGACATCATACTAGTAGAATGGAGTACATGTTACATAAGCTAGATGTTCACAGACAGTTGAGGTTTTACTTAGAACAAAAGAATTTAGGAAATCTGATCAACTATTCGTCTCCTATGCAAACAATAAGAAAGGTTTGTCGGTATCCAAAGTTACATTGTCCAAATGGATTGCTGACTAAAAACTTGCATATTCTCCAGCTAAACAACCTTTAGAACATGAGGTGAAAGCTCATTCTACCAGGGCTGTTTCTACATCTTTAGCCCACACAGCCCGTCTACCTTTGGATACCATTTGTCCAGCTGCTACTTAGTCCAAACCTTATTTTTATCACTCATTACAAAGTGGACAGGGCCTCTAAGGACAGGGCTTCCTTTGGTTCCACCATTCTCATGAATATACTCCCATGAGCCACCCAGGATTAGAGTGCTTGGGACGCTACCCACGTGTAAAGAACAAATGGCAAGATTGAACAACGTCACATAAAGTAGTTATGTTCTTACCATAACGTTCCATGTGAGTTGTTCATCTCGCCTTTGTTCTTACACTCCTTCCCACCTTCCCCCTCCAGGTTATGGAAGAACAGGTATGACTGGTGGTCTGGTTGGTCTTGCTCATGTCCTTCTTTTCAACCAGATTATTGTTTAGCTATTGTAAATAGTTATGTACTTTGTACATTGTTTATAATTGGTTGCTTAGTGTGTTTTTTATTGCTGGTTTAGCAAACTAAATCTGGGGTTGGTAGGAGAGCATCATGGGATAGGGACTGTGCCTCGATCTAACTCAATGATCTTGAGCTTGGAAAGCGGCTGACTCGGAGCCGATGAATTGGCTCCAAACCCACGTGTAAAGAACAAAGGCGAGATGAACAACTCACATGGAACGTTATGGTAAGAACATAACTTCTTTTTCTCTTCCCCTGTCTCCAAAATATTAGTGAAATGCATCCGCATGCAGCTGATGTGATACCTAACCTCAAATAACCTATTCTCAGAAACACATGGCTTTAGGCCCCAGCACAGCACCACTACTTCTCTATTACATTTTACCATTATAATAAACCAATACAGAAACAATGGTCTGATCATGTTCGTCATGCTCTTGGACCTGTCAAAGGCATTTGATACTGTCTCACACCAGCAACTGCTCTTTCAGCTCTCCTCAATAGGACTTTCACAATACACATTGTCATGGTTTCTTAGTTACCCATCTAGAATGCAACAAGCCATTAAATGACAACAAACCTACTCATTCTTTCAATCAGTTGCTACAGGTGTCCCTCGGGGCTCTAACCTGGGTTCTCCCTATTTAATGTATTTATGAATAACCTCCACTCACCATGCTAGTTTAGTTCAGTATGCAGATGACTCAGCATGTGTGTGGCCTCAACAATAAATAAGCTCCAAGACATTACCCAAAAATCTCTCTCCTCTGTACAAACCTAACTCAAAGAATCAAACCTCCTACTCAACCCCAAGAAAACTAAATTAATTATTTTTACCTCAACAAGTTGCCAAAATCAAAAGCAATTTTTTACCATAAAGTCAGCAAATAATGCTGTCATTGAAACTATAACTCACAGTAAACTTCTGGGCATTATAATAGATGACAGTCTCAAATATGACCCGCATATACTTCATCATCAGTAAATATACACACCAAAAACTAGGCTCCCTTTAATGGATTTCTTACAGATAATGCAAGAAAAACTCTAGCCACCACTTTATTACCAACTCTGTTATATGCCACTCCTATCCTAACAAACTTAAACAATACTCAAAAGAAACTTGCCTCCTGCCACAACAAAATAGCTACATTTGCCACCAATCTCCCTCATAGGACCCACCATTGTCATAGCTTAAAGCGGTTAAACTGGCTTGAACTTCACAACTAACTACACTACACAAACTCATTCATCATCCAGAAAAATTCCCTGCACTACAAAACTTATTACTGCCCTACTGCCCAGCAAGGAACCTCCATTCTAGTAACAAATTCTTACTACTCACAGATAAGTCAAATATGTTGCAAGAGACTCTCTCTACTTCCAATATGTTGCGAAACTCTGGAATAGTATCCCCACACAAATAAAACTGTCTGACAAACTATGTAGTTTTAAACCACTGCTTAAACAACATATTAATCAGTTCTGATCCTACTCATACTCATCAGCAGACATGGGGCCGGATTCACGAAGGCTTGCATGGAGTCTAAGAGTAGTGTAAGACTCCAGACAGCCAATATGTCTGCCGTGCGATCCAGGAACAGCCGGCAGGGGTGTGCATGAGAACTCCTAAAACTACCCTTGCACGGACAGTGTTATGTTATGCAAATTACCTCATTTGCTGCTGAAAGCTATGCAAATGAGGTAAATTTGTGATCCAGGAAACACTAACCTGTCCGAGTAAGAGTAGTGTTATTTGCAGAAATGTACTCCGTTGGTAACGGAGTACCGTTCTGCAAATAGCAAAACGGAGCTATGACAGCTCCAAATAAAGGATTCATCCAGTTGAGGAAGCATGCCAATGGCCAAATTTAAGGCCATTGGCATTTTTATCTGTTGCAAAATAATAAAAAATATGTTTTTCCCCGATCTCCGATGTTTAACTGTAGCACAGCGCCGCGCAAACGTGCGGCACTCTAAAAACCAGAAAAAAAAAAATAAAAGCCAAAAATAGGCATTCTATTAAAAATATTCATCTGCCATGCAGGTGAATGGCAGACTGAAGACAACATGGATACTGAGTAGTGGTTGCTAAGGGGGGAAGCTCAGTCTGAGAGATGTAACCAAGCATTAGTGGGCAGTCCTATGCAAATGAGGATGAGGATAAGGATAGTGAATCCCAATTTTCCCTGCCATATGAACCATATCCCTAGAGTGTAAAAGTAGGATTAGGGGAGTAACAGAGTAGAAAATAGGTGACATCATGAGGGGGTATGTATCAAAGAGTGTAAGCTTATTGGAGCGGAGTGGCATGTGTTTGCTGTAAGTTACTCAGGACTGGAAGAGGCATGCCTACAATTGTCTTAACTGAAACCCAGAAACCGAAGGTGTATGCCGTGGATATCACTAAAGTTTCTTGCAAAGATGCTTACACTGTGTGCATGCCTGTAAACCCGTCTAAGCCTGTGTGCACATGTGTGCGCCTGTGTAAGCCTGTGTAAGGCTGTCTAAGACTGTGTGCGTGCATGTGCACCCACCTAAGCCTGTGTAAGCCTGTGTGTGTGTGTGTGTGTGTGTGTGTGTGTGTGTGTGTGTGTGTGTGTGTGTGTGTGTGAACTCGTGTGCGCGTGTTTGCTCGCCGCTGCCCCTGTGGAAACAGAAAGGGAAAAGGAAGGAAAAGAAGTAGTAGGAAGTTAACCAAGGAGAACTAGCAGATTTGCCAGGTGAAATCAATCAGAATCAGCCAATTACACAGGCAGTACACTAGCCCAGCCCAGCACTTAAAACTCTGCAAACAACATTCCCCCATGTTTTTCTCAGAAACACTGCAACACTGCAGTCTACAAAGATAAGTGAAAACTTAAAAAGCTTAACTGAGACAAAAATATGTTAGGGGCTGCCATTGCTATTATAAGGCAACATGTGCAAGATGCTGAGGGTGGTGCCATTGCGAATGCTGCTGAGCAACCCACACTGTGGAGACAGAGAAGACTGTATAGACCCAGGGTAACCTACCAGGGGCTACATGAGCTGGAGATAGTGGAGCGCTATAGAGTGGACAGAGACCTCCTGCAGCAAATTGTTGAGCTGTGCAGGCCACGCCTCACACACAGAACCAATAGAGAGGAACCCATCCCAGTGGAAACCAAGGTATGTGTTGGCCTAAGAATGCTAGCAACAGGTACCTTCCAGAGACCATCTGGTGATATGATGGGGATTTCACAGGCATCAGCATCCAGGGTACTGCACCAGTTCATGAATGCCATGTCAGCACATGTCGGTGATCATATATATTTCCACAATTCCCGTGAGGTATTGGCCAGCAATATGCATCTCTTCCAGCAAATTGCAGAATACCCTGAGGTAGTGGGTGCAATTGACTGCACGCACATACACATCAAAGCACCAGCCGGTGAGCAGGGTAGGGCCTACATCAACCGCAAGGACTTCCACTCCATTAACTGCCAGGTCATGTGCGATGCCCAGGGCATAATACTGAATGTGTGTGCTGGCTGCTCTGGAAGCTATCATGATTCCCATATCTGGCATCTGACGCAGCTGTACCAGACATTTGCCAATGAGGACATCCCTGACGGTCATCTAGTGGGGGATGCGTGATATGCACTGGAGCCTTGGCTGATGACACCCATCAGAAATGCACACACACCTAACAAGAACTCCATAATGAGGCACACACACAAACACGAAATGTAATCGAGCATGTGTTTGGGATGCTCAAGTCATGGTTCCGGTGTCTGGACACATCTGGTGGAGCCTTGCAGTACTCACCAACTACATGTACCCAAATTGTCATGGTATGTGCCATGCTACACAATATGATCCTGTGAACAGCTGCAGCAGGAAAAGCATGCGGCAGGGCCAAACAGCCCCCCACCATTGTCAAGGCCTGCACAGGCACAGTGTGACACGGAGGAGGAACAACCTGAGCCTGCCCCAGGAGGCAGAAGGAAGCGTGCCCAGTATACCTTGGCAAAGAGGCAATGCATAGCACATACACTGGCTCAGTAGGAACCCTGGAAATTATACTTCTCTCTGACTCGCACATAAAATAAAAGGGATGCCCAACTTGACACTACCTGTTTCCAAACATGTATAGGGAGTGTAGTATGTGCATCCGACATAGGCAGCCCTGCAGCACCACCTGAGGCATGATTGCCATGTTTTAAGCAATATAAAGCAGTGCTAAGCAGCTTTTACCAGTATTTAGTATATGTAAACAAAATTGCCTGTGCTAACTAGCGCAACGTCAGGCAACGTTGAGCAATGTTGGGCAAAGTTGAGCAAAGTCAGGTAAACATGCTCATATTAGCTTTACTGTCCCTTAAGCAGTCTGGTCTGCCCAGCATGAAAATAAAAAGCAGTCACAGGGCTCGAACCCAGGATACTGTGCATTATCGTCACAGTACTGAACCACTAAGCCATGATAGCATTTCAGTGGCACAGACACAGCAGGACAATTGTACACTAATGCAAACACAAAGAAATGCTGTAACATGGCCCTAAAGAGGCATATGGGTAATCTCCCCCACAGGCCTATGCAGACAGAGAACATCAGGCCAGGTGGTGTGATGTGAGTTGTGTAGGCTATGAAGTCGCAATCGAATATACGTGACATTGGACGCTAAGATGTGTAGTGCAGTTGTATGCCTCAAGCCAGTATGATAGGCAACAGTACAGACTGAAATGGTGTGCCGTTCATAGCAGTGCAGGCATAGAAAATGTGTATTAAGTGTCAGGTGAACCCCTCATCCTATGTACATCCACAGTAACAATCAGGTGTGCCCCGGGTAGAAATGTAAAAAGAATAGCTGCCCCCCCTGTATGTAGAAATGTTGATAAGTCTATGCAAAGTGTCTCATGGAAACCCTGCAGGCACAGCATGATCCCTGTTGATCTATGACACAAAGGTGAGCCCTGCTGTAAAAATACAACTTGATTTTCCATACACATATAGTATAAATGTCTATACAGGGCGTGCTTACACACTCCAACAAATGTAGTGGATTAAATTCAGCATCACACTGAAAGGTCATACTGGGCATGCTCACACACTTATGCTATATACGGAGGTGATAATAAGGGATCTATGGACACGTGTGGATAGCCATCTCTACTTCCAGAAACACATTCATAAAGTTGTCAGAAAATCATGCTATGTGTTCACACAAACTGCCAAGGTCTGTGCATGTAGGTCAAAGGAGGTTCCCACTACTCATCAGTCATCAGACCCATCAGAGAGTACCACAACACACTTGTGATGAATCTGACTAGGCACGTTCAGCAGCCAGAAAGACCACTGAAGTACCCTAACAAGAGGATTACTGGCATCAAACAGTTGTCCCATGCAACAAGACTGAATGTAACCCAATCTGTACTCTGTTGCATACTGTCTACTCAGGAGATCTCTGCCCAACACACAGGTCCATGTCATGGCTACACTCAGATCTGTTCTGAGTTACAGCTCAATGGCACTAAATATACAGACCCAACTGATATTGCCAACATCCTGGCAGACAGGATCAGTGTTAACTTTACCCTCCTCTCACCCATGAAAGAGCACATCTCTATAATGGAAGACTGCAAAGTTGCTGTCATCACAGCTGCACAGGTAAAAAACACTCTCCAAAGCCAGTATCACAGCAGCCATGGGACCAGATAACTTCCCAGGCTGTGTTCTACACAAACTACAGAACGAACAGGCACCACATTGATGTACCATGTGCAGTCATAGCCTCACCTCATGCTTTGTGCCTGCTGAATGGTGCACAGTGACGGTTATCCCAGTACACAAAGGTGGAGACACCATGGACCCCAGGAACTAGCACCCCATTATCCTGATGAGCCCACTCTTCAAGGCCATGGAATGTATCATCATACAACTTATAAAAAATTACATTGGTAATCCCCAAACCCTGGACCACAACCATGTTGGGTTTGTAAAATGAAGATCATGTCTCTTAAACCTGATAGATGACATTGAAGCAGTCACCAGAACCGTAGACAAGGGTAAGGTGGTTCACACAGCCTATGTAGATCCTATCACGGTTTACAACACCACCCCACACTCTGGAAATATAGATAAACCCACTAAACTAGGTATAAACTGCTATGTCACAAGATGGGTTGCCAACAGGCTTAGTGACAGAACACACACTGTGAAAGTATGACTTTGGACCAGTGACGAGTGCAGTACCACAGGGTCCAGTCCTGTGTCTTGTCCTGTTTAGTATCTACTTCCCTGAAGTAAACTTTAACATGGAAGGTCTGTGGCTACTGAAGTTTCCAGAGGACTGCAAACTAGGAGCCATAATTGTAAACACTAAAGATGTGGACATCCTACAAAAGTGCCTCACTGGGACAGATGGCTGTTGTCAAAGCCATGGGCTCTAGCTCATTGCCAAAAGGTGTATTGCCATCCCCTTTGTTAAAAACTCTGTAGCCAAGAAGTACAACATAGGTGGTAGTATACTTAACACTGAAAGTGTGACAAGAGACCTTGGGTCACATGTAGACAGTGGACACATCTGTGATAATCACATCCCCACAGTAGTCAGGAAACCCTCCTATGTGGCACACCTCATCACAAAATGTGTCTCATGCAGAATACAATAGGACATTGTTCCCCCTCTACTCATCAGTCACTAGAACTGTAATAGAGTATAACCCCACTTTTGCTATGTACCTCACAAGACAACTACAACAACTGGAAAGCCTGCAGCAATACCTCACAAAGAACATTAGCGGCCTGAAATACATGCCATAAACAGACCATCTCAAAAATTCTCTATCCGTACCCCCTTGCATATCGCCTACTCAGAGGTGTTCACTGCCTAACATACAAAGCTATGTCAAACACAGAGCTGTTGGACATGCTCCACGTAAAACACTCATAATCCCTCTGACCTTTGGACCCAAAACTACAAGTGAAATACAAAAGGAAGGGGTGTACCCATTTACCTTATGGATACCCACACCTTCAGGTTAGTGGCACAACATGAGGCCTTGGAGACCATGCAAGTGCAACTAACATTGGGCAAAGCTGCTCATCAGATTGTAGCCTGCTACAGATCACTTACTTTGTCTCAGGAACCTCACTCAGTATTCCTGAGAACAGTGGAAAATATAAAGGTCCTATCAAACACCATTATATGAGGAGATTACAAGTACCCAAACACTGAGTGGGAGAATTACTCGTGTACAACGTCCTATGCCCAATGTTTCCTAGAGTTTAAAAACTCTAACACCCTGGAACAGCTGGTCACCATACCCACTAGAGGCGACAACATACTGGACATGATCATCACCAACATGGGGTACCAGTGCTCCACAACAGAGATAAACCCCTCTCTGATAATATCAGATCATAAAGTAATCACACTGGACATCCACATCCCACCCCACCCCACCCAGTCAATGAAACCACTGTGAAGACATATTCAAAAGCAAACTGCACACTTCCCAAGACCAAAGTGTAAAGTTCCAAAGCCCTCTTGCTATAAGATAATGGTATACAATCTGCCAAATTATTTACAATTGCATCCTATGAGCATCTACAGGGATGCATGGATCGACACATCACAAATTAAACCAAGATGCACTCCTCCAAAAACAAGAAAACAATCTGGTGGTCATTGCTTATAAATAAGCTAGACAACAGAAGGAGGAAACTAACACCTGATAGAGCCAACTTCACTAAAGAAAAGGCATCACTGATCATTATTAGGATGAAACAATGATCGCTCATAAAATAATCCAAGCACAGTTTCTAAAGACAAATTGCCAAGGACTGTAAGAATAACAACCACAAAGCCTTCGGTAGCTATACCAGACATGTAGGTGTCAACTTCCAAATATTCTGTCAGCTACTGACAAATGGCAAGAAATACACTGAACCAACTGCCAATGCCCACATCCTGGGGGACAAGTTCAGTGTACCCCCCCATCACCCCCAAAAGGGCCTGTGTTCATCACAGAAGGATGCAGAGCCCCAGACTTCATGGACATGCAGATAAAGACAGCCCTCTCCAAAGCTAAGAACACAGCATCAATGGGACTGGATGGTGTCCCAGGCTGCGTCTTACACTAAGCCCAAAAGGAACTATACCCTCACCTACATTCACTGTCCAGACTCAATCTTACCACAGGCTATGTACCCAAAGAATGGCATACACTAACAGTCATCCAGCTCCACAAAGGGGGTGCCACAACAGAACCTGGAAACCATTGCCCTATATGTATACTCAGCCTGGACTACAAAGCTATTGAGCAAATTGTCATGGAACCCATAAACAGAGACATTGGGGACCTCCAGATACTAGACTCTACACAACCTCGCCTTGTTAAAGGCAGATCCTGCCTCCTAAACATAGTTGACTTATTTCAAACAGTTAACAAGGACATAGATGGAGTTGAAAGTAGTCCACACAGCCCACCTGGACCTCACTAAGGACTTTCTACACCATTCCCCACTCTGTCATCATGGACAAGCTTACCAGCTTGAACATTAACAGCTATGTCACAGGATGGGTAGCCAAGTGGCTCACAGATCAAACACACATGTTCAGAGTTGCAGGTGCCATGTCCTTCTCTAAGCCAGTCACAAATGGCATCCCACAGGTCTTGGTCCTGGGACCTCACCTGCTCAGTAGACACTGCTCAGAGGTACAGGCAAGCACAGGAGGAGTATGGCTGAACAGGTTTGCAGATGACTGCTAACTGTGGTCCATAATCGACTCTACGGCTGACACACACATTCTCCAGAAGGGTCATACAGAGACAGATACCTGGTGTCAAAACAATGCCCTCAAGCCGAATGCCAAAAAATGCATAGTCATCCCCTTTGGCTAAAACAAAGTGCAAACAAATTACCACATAGGTGGTACTCCAGTATGTACGGAGAAAGTCATTAAGCCCCTGGGGACACAGCTAGATAGTAAACTCTCCTTTGATGATCACATGGCCAAAATGTTAAGACATTCCTTCTATGTAGCCCACCTAATGTTACCCACTTTGTCTAGTCTGATGATCTCACCATCCTACAACTATACCTGTAGAAAGTTAAACTCACAGTAATGTGTATAGCATGTTGTGTAAGTGTGTATTTCTGTAATTTCATAAACCAGTTTGGTAGGGGTTTGAATCCTGCACTTGACAAGTGTGTGTCTGTTTGTGTGTGATCTCCTTGGAGAGGAGCAACCTTTTGGAGAGTACTCCATATTAAAAATGGTATACTAATCTTTGTCAAGTCTGAAGATGTCACCATTTTACAAATATACCTGTGGAAAACAGAACTCACAGTAATGTGTATAGTGTGCCATGTAAATGCGTACACCTGTAGTATCATAAACCAATTAGGTAGGGGTTTGAATCCTGCACTTGACAAGTGTGTCTGTTTGTGTGTGATCTCCTTGGAGAGGAGCAACCTTTTTGGAGAGTACTCAAACACCTTAAAAGTGGTATACTAATCTTTGTCAGGTCTGATGATGACACCATCCTACAAATATACCTGTGGAAAAGAGCACTCACAGTAATGTGTATAGCGCGTTGTGTAAATGCGTATTCCTGTAATATCATAAACTAGTTAGATAGCGGTTTAAATCCTGCACTTGACAAGTGTGTGTGTCTGTTTGTGTGTGATCTTGGAGAGGTGCAACCTTTTTGGAGAGTACTCAAACACCTTAAAAGTGGTATACTAATCTTTGTCAGGTCTGATGATGTCACCATCCTACAAATATACCTGTGGAAAAGAAAACTCACAGTAATGTGTATAGCGTGTCATATTAATGCATACTTCTCTAGTATCATGAAGTAGTTAGGTAGGGGTTTGAATCCTGCACTTGGTGAGTGTGTGTGTGTGACACTGTTGGTCAATGTGTTGTGGGTTATGCTTTTACTACTGTATGACATATCAGTATGACAACAGTATGTGCATTACACATGTGATGTAGCTGTGTGGCAAATACATATACGTACATGTGACCTCAATTATTGCATGTGTGGGAACCCTGCTTTCTCCAAGAACACATCTGTCATCTTTGCCAGAGTGTGCTGCTGCTTTCCAGACCTTATGTCACATCTGTATGCTTGTGACAAGGCCAGCCACTGCAGTGATCCCTGGCCTAGGTCATCCGTGTCACACACACTCATTACAGTTTCTATTGAATTGTGTGAGTAAAGGTTTATGGCCGAGGTATATGTCAGACCTGTTCAAACGCAGCAAAGTCTGTCAATGATGGCTATTCATTATAGGTGTACAACAACCTTTGTGGATATGCATGCAGACCCCTTATTGCTTATGTGATCCACCGAGGGATTTCAAAGTACCTTTGGAAATGTGATTATCAAAGGAGAGATGACGTAACACTTGGTTGCATATACACATCGGTACCTGTTCTTCATGTTGGTGGCTACTACCTATGTGGTACTGTGGGGATACTATGTTCCATAAAGGTGGATGACTATGCTTTGGTTGGCTTATAGCTTTACAGCATGGGTTTGACAACAGGTATCTGTCTGTATGATACCCTTGTGGAGGATGTGTGTGTCATCTGGAGAATGCATTATAGGTCACAGTATGCATTACCAGACATGGACGGACATATCCCTACTGTGATTGCTTGTACCTAAGAGAGCTATATGCCAAACAGGAGTGGTCTCATTAATGGGTGCAGGTGAATACCACTGGTTACTGGCATAGTATAGTACCTGAAGGATCCAAATGTTACTGTGTGTCCTACATCTGTGTGTCAGTTGTCAAGACATCGGGCCGGATTCACGAAACCTCCATATAAGACTTAATATGTCTTACTCGGAGGCTGCAGTTGACCGGTATGACGTCAGCATGCCATGCATATTCATGAGGGCATGCTGAATCATACCCTAGGCTAACACTGTCCGTGTAGGAAAGTAGGGGGCGTGTCCGAATGCTGAGTACTGCAAAGGGACACGCCCCCAGAAGAGTCAGAGGCCTGAAAGTAAACACCCACAAGCGAGTCCTTAGAAATGTCATGGAACACAATGCCACACATCCCCACAGACTAAACCCTACTGAAAATGTGTAAAACGTAAAAATAGCAGTTTCATTTTTTTTTTATAATTTCAAAAATGTTTGCCCGCCTTTGCGCTCGTTTGCGTGGGTATGCCCTTCGCTCAGCCACAGTTAGCAGACATTGAAAAGCATATAAGATCTACATATGCAAATTAAGCCAAGTAGCAATAGCATAGCGGTAGAGACGTTGGCCAAAGAGGAGGTAGTCACAGTTCGAGCCCCCACAACATCATTCACCATTTTTATTTAAATAAGTATGAAACAATCCCGACACATATATATATATATATATATATATATATATATATATATATATATATATAAACTATAATTTAAGTAAAATGTAATGAAATGGGCCATGTATTTGTGAAGAAATCCGACAGAATAATTTATAAAAAAAGGATTATAATTTCCCATAGCTGAGAAACACTTTAGCAAGCTGAATATCAGTGCCCATAGGTGAGCAGCGCTTTAACAAGCTTAATATGAGTTCCCGTAGCTCAGCAGCACTTCACCCAGTGTAATATGAGCGCTCATAGCTAAATAATGCGCTACCCAGTGTAAACCAATTGCGCGGAGCTGTGCAGCACGCCAACCAGCTTACCGGCGGGCAACATTGGGCAAGCTGTATCAAAGCCGCCTTTACACAGACACACCTCCTAGCCTGTCTAGACAGTAGTAAAATAAAAAAGCAATGCCAAGGATCGAACCCGGGATACTGTGCACCATAGTCAAAGTACTGAACTACTAAGCCATGACAGTTGTACTGAGAAATACAGTATTAGCATATATATAGGAATGAATGAAAATAGAACCATGACAAAGCAGGTTTGCTTTAAGCTGTTAAATATCCAAAATGGCCAATCACAGATAAGTGCGGGAAAACTAGCATATATAAGCCCCATAGGCGGGAATACACACCATAACTGATTGTGGTACCCATTTGCAGTCAGGATGGCAGGTGCAGGAGAGGGAAATCGCTTTAGAGCACAAAGGTGGGGTGTTGAGGAGTCAAAATATATGGTTTGGCTCCTAGTCCATGATCATGAAGCACAACTCATGCAGGGCCAGGTTCAATGGGGAGCGTATAAGGCAGAGGCGTGGAACCGGTTGGCACATGATCTCACCAGTTCCACAGGCATTCCGAGGACTGGTGAACAGGTCCGTCACCACCATGCGGACCTGAAGCGATGTAAGGGGGACCAACTGAACTGTTGGATCCAGGAGGCCCGCCAAATGCCCAATGCCCCACTACTGAGTAAGTATCCATGTAATTACGTATGTAAGAAATGCTATCCTAGCCTATAGTATGGAGAGGTATGTTCCAATATTCCTTCATTTATATTACAGCTGCAGGTGTTCATTCCGCGAATCAGTGAGCCTATGCTGATAGGCTGCTGAGGTTGCGCCACCAGGCAGGTTAGTAATTATTTAGCTGGTATTGTTATAGAATATAAGTGAGACAGATTGTAAAAGAGTTCAGTGTTGTAACCCAGTAATAAAGGTGAAATAAGCCTAGAATAAAGATTCTGCTAGTATTGTAAGATTAGATAAGTGATGCAGCCTGGAAAAGAGTGTATTGCAATCCAGTAATAAAGATTAAACAAGTCTCAAATAGAGTTTCCACCTGTATTGTAATATCAGATAACTGCTTCAGCCTGAAAAATGAGTGGTAATCAATCAAGAAAGGATAGACAAGTGTCAAATACATCCTTGTAAATTCTACCATATGAAATAAGTGAGTCAGCTGGAAAGGATTGTTGTAACCCAGTAATAAATGTTAATAAAGCCTAGAATTAAGTACCATTCTGAAATGTAAATATAAAATAAGTGAGAGAGTGTGAGAAAGACAGTTTGAATATACCAAGAAAGCTGTAATAAGTCTGGAATAAAGGTATACTCTAGTCACTACATAATGAAATGAATGAGACAGCCACAACCAAAGAGTGTAATGTCTTAAATAAAGTACAGAACCTGGACTGTGTCCGTCCCACAATTTGGATATGTTGCTGTACCCTTGCATTATGGAGATAGTATGATTGTATGAAATTCTAAACATCTACAGTTGTCTAGACCCATATAAATCAAATGTAGCAGGATGCTGTACCTGAACACAGCCAGATATGAACATATATGAATAAAAATGGAATGTATATTAATGTAGCAGTAACATCCCCATCACCACTATTCCTAAGGTTACATACAGTAAACTGTACTAATACATGTAGGGGGTATATATCTGCATCTACTAGGAATGTACAGTATATGTATAGGTAGTGTAAGTTGTTAATGTAATATTTCTCCACCCTACCCTATTTTCACAAATTATGCCATTCCACACCAAACTGGGTATGTGTATTCACAATTGATTCCCATGGACATTTGTCCTGTTGGCTCATACATATCTGCATGTACATTGATGCATGTGCCCTGTTCACATATCCAAACCTGATGGCCTGTTGCCACCAATCAACCCTGCATGCTGTTGGAATGTGCACTGTTGTTCTAAATATGCATGTGTTATGATTGCTGCTCAATGTTCGGAATTCATGGGTGTTTGGTTAATGGGAATACTGATGCATGCTGTTACAACTAATTTTGAATGGTGTTATTTGTTACTACCCCAAAATGCCATAAAATACTGCTAAACATAGGACAACAGGGAAGGCAGGTTCCAGCGGACCCACCTCTCCCACCTCAGCTGGCGAGTGCACCTGGCACCAGTGCCCAGGCCAGGACCTCCTCCTCTGGTGGCCCTGTGCCACCTTTGGGTGGAAGCACTGCAGGGGATGGGGCTCGTCCCCCCCCTGCAAGTGTGGCTGGAGGAGAGCCACCACTCACCCTCCATAGGGTCCAGTCTGTGGTGCGTAGTGAGATCAGGCGTTCTGTGACTGATCACCTACGCCAGCTCGAGGCGAGAGTGGCGCAACTCACGGGTGTGCCTGCACATCCTATCCAGCCCCCAACACAGCCCCGGCCTGGGCTGTGAAGGCGCAGTGGTAACTGCCCATGGGTGG